>NW_028278726.1:0-137773 GCF_059751315.1 Micrasema longulum | reverse complement strand
TCAGGTAAAAATCCTGAAAAAGAAAATAGAATGGAGACAAGTCCGTCTCCTAGAGTAATGGTTGACATGTGTTCCCCTACCATGTTTGGGGTTCTATTTCTGGCAAGGTGTACATGCAATATTGGATTTAAAGGCCGTTCTTCACCGCTTGTTCCTGGACTGGCACCTGAAGCATGAGACTAATCGCATTTTGAACAAAACAAAACTACAAGATCGGATTAAATCTATATAAAATAATATAGATTTTAGTTGAAGCGTTGAATTCTGGCATAAGTTTTACATATTCCGCAACGTGGAAAAGCCCATGGGACCGGCTATGTGGAGATTGTTTCCCGTGACATATTTCTTGTTAATGTGGGCATTGTGCAACTCCGCTATTTGGGAAGAGCAAGCGGCCGCTGGATCTCCTGAGCCAGATAGACTGCCACTCCTAAAAATAATGAGATAATTATAATTCAATATTTATAATAATAATAAATATAATTTATCATTATTATTATTCCATATCATAGGTTAGCGCATTAGCACTCCAATTGCAGCTTATCTGAATCAGGCTTGTTACATAGAAGGTAAGGTGATCAGTATTACACTTCCGGTACCAATCCAGTAACTCGAAACACACAATTCGCAAAACAAATAGGACACATTTATATTGATATAAACACATCATCAATTTTACAAACTAAACACAAATGGGCATAAACCAAAACCATCCGTACCAAAATTCGTTTCCTGGATGAGAATTCCCATCCCAAGCGTATGTTTCTACAAGTAACTTCCTACTGTGTTTGCCAGATAATCTGGACGAGGGTTCCCTATTGCTCAAGTGAACTTTTATTCCACCTAAAACATGAAGAAAAAAAATACCATTGACCTTACTAAATTTAAGAGAGCAATAATTGGAATTAGTTTTATGTATTTATTTTGTTTTCATTGATTTTTACCAAGCATTTATTATAAAGTCAATATTGTATTCTGAATGGGATATCACTTTCGTTAGTTTTACATTTACATACATAAATAGATGAAATACAAAGTAAAATTGATTTTTTCATTGTGAAATATTGAAATACGAAAAACATTTTTCTATAAAGATCAAAACTTGTATATAACCCTAATGGGTATTTTTAATTATTTTTAAAGATGACAAAAGTAATAGAAATATGATGTTGCAATGCAAAAATCTAATTTTAAAAAAGGAAATAATTACCTAGGGGGTGATTTTTACACGGGATAAAGGTTCCATCTTGGGAGAGAATTTCTAGACAAAAACGATAAAACATAAAAAAATTACATAAATCTATATTTTAAACATTTCAAAATGGCAAAAACAATTTTTTAAATTTTTTATTAAAAGATTTTTTTAGAAGAATATTTATTATAAAAACTGGGGTTGCATTTCAATTTTTGCAAGTTTATCCCAAATCATTATTTTAATAAGAAAACAGTCATAATAAAGTAAAATATTATTACCCGAAGGGATCCCCCTGATGTAAGAAATATGGACATCAGATAAATTGGACAGCTGGGAAACAGTTTTATGTAATTGTTCTAAGAATGTTTTCACAAATACAATGTTTTGATGGTGAAATGCCTTCCACACACCTAAACCTAAAAAACAAAAATGTTTATGTAACTTTTAAATCAGTTAAGAAAAGAGGAATAATAACTTCATCTTCCTTTTTCAAAATAAGTTGTCACATTCATTATGAGAGCAAGTCACATGTCATTTTGAAGTGAGTTCTGATATGTCTATATCATCCTCTGCGTCTGCATAGTGTTGAACGAAGTGAAAAGTAATGTGAAATAAACTGCCTTTAACATAAATTTTCTGAATTTCAATACGATACAAAATGCTCCTATAAGAAATAAGATGAAGAATTTAAATTGAGTATGATCTTCCATATCACAGTCCACACCATCTTATCCTGTTATCAGTGTACAGAACTTTTATTGATTGATTTGGTGTTTATTTTGTAGAACTCCATATTTAAACTTAAAATATTAGAAATCAAACACTGATTTGAGTCTACTGAACACTTTATTTTATTTTTACAAATATAAAAAATATAGAAACAGAAAAAAAATTGTTTAATAGACTCAAATCAGTGTTTAATTTCTAATATTGTAAGTACAGAAATTTTAATGCGATGAGCTGATCAAACAAGTTTGTTCAGGTTTTGTTTCACAAAAAGTGACTAAAATCAAAGTAATTTCTCTGGTTTTTTTTGTTGTTGTAATACTTTGTAGATACATAAATTTTTGACTATCACACAGCTTAAAATAAAACATAGGAATATTAAAGCTTTATGTTAATAGCAAACTAGGTCCCAATTACAATAGAAAGTTAACAGAAGGCATGTATCTTCTTCGATCATGTGTAATAATAGGACACATTTTAAAAAAAAACATACAAATATCCACACTTTCGTACAGAAAATTCTATTTTACTTTATCTACATTAAATTGTAGATAATTCTGTTAACTTCCCATTGTAACCGGGGCCCTAATAATTTTGTTTTACTAGATAAAATAAAATTCAATACAAATTTGATCCAGAACTCTTTCTCTCTAGGAATATCTGTTCTGAGAAGGGACTGCACCTAAAATATATATATTTTTCCATCATTGTTTGTATCTTACTTGTAAAAAAAAATAGGTTACGCGGTATTGCAGTATAGCCAACATGTCTACAGTATCTCTGTTTAAATGAAGAAACATCTCCTTTCTCTTCCTAAATCTCTTCTCTTTTCCCCTTACCTATTTATTCCTTTCTCCCATTGAGTAATAGTATTGATTTAAGGTCATTTAAATGATAAGTAATATATTAACAGAACAATTTTAGAGTTACACGGTATTGCAGTATATTTTGATTGCTTCTATGTTGATATGTATCTTCTTAACGTGGTCAACCAATTCCTTTAGTTCAGTGCCACATGACATTTATTTATAATTAAATTTGTAAAATTTTTACACAAATATTCCATTTACCATTACGGTGGCTATCAGTGGATTCCTGTTTGGGTAGTTAAAATCGCAATATATGCACAGTAAATTGAAAAGCGAATATTCAAAAACTTCACCTACATATTTACTATTTTATTAAATAGGTATTCTTCTGTAGTCTTCTTTAATCCAACTACGTCACTTATGATAATAATGATTATCCCTAGATGCAGATTCGAAGATTTTGGGGATTATAACCTGTTATGATAAACAATATAGACACACTCCTGTGACATTCTTTGTTTCTCACTACGGAATTTCGCTAAATAGAGAATAGGAATGCTGGGTGAAACTGTGTCTCTGAATTTTGTCTCAATGATTAGTGATCACTTACCAATTCCGACAATATGAAGATATGCCATTTTATGTTGTTCTTTTCCTCTGTGATTTGCCTCAAGCATCGCACAAGTAAAGGCGATGGAAATATGCTTGGAGTAAACAGAATTATCAAAAAATTCATCATTAACTGATACAAAACGGTTTGCGTAATCATCTTTTGGAGTTTCAGAAAAAGACTGATTTTTGTAAAGTTCTGTAGCTTCTTTAAAGGTCAATCTTGGCTCCTATAATAATAAAATACTCGTGTTGATTTACGAAATCAGTATGAAAAATACTGTATAAAATAAAAATGTCTCTTGGTATGAATTATATCCTTATAGGTATCTTCTTTATATTGATCTTTTGTTTTATTATTTAATTACTTAAATTTAGATCATACTAAAATTGCTGTTACTATTACAATTATGTTTTTGTATGACATTCTATTAATTTCAATATTTTTTTTATTTAGTATACTGGACTATGTATCTACATTAATATGTATGGTTTATATATATTTTAAGTATTTAAAGTTATTTCTGTTTTTTGGATTTTTATTTTCAATTTCAGTATTGCATCATATGTGACAATTATTTATTTTAGGTTACTTAATATTTTGTTGTTATTAATTATTATAGCTTACATGGGCACATCTTAAAATGCTTAAAAGTTAGTGAATGTGTTATGAATTTAATTTGAAACTAATAAATAAAATAAATAAATTTATCAAAAAAATATTGTCAGACTGAGAAAGTCAAGAGAGCGATGGAACCTGTAATTATTTATTAAATGAGTAAAAAATTCTCACGTTGTAAAATTGTGCCCATATTTGTCTCCAATGCCATTTAGAATCACTATGTTCTTCTTGTTGAGATCCATACCCATTTATATGAGAATTTTGATTCTTGGTAATAAGTATTTCTTGGTATTCCATCACACCTTTACTTTCGAATCTTGTGCCAATTAATCCTACCAAGAAAATACAATTTTAAGTAGTATCATAATATGCACCTATCACATAAATGAATTTTGTTAATGTAGTGAGTAGAAATTTGATGATGCAATGCCTAGAATAAATGTACAAAAAGCTTTAAATGCGATTATCTCGGAACTTGTTTCAATGACTTAATTAAAGCCTAAAAAAAAAAATTCTTAAATTGGCAATTCCGCAAAGTTGCTACATGTTGCTTAGTAAATTTTTCCTTTCCACCTTTCTATATGGTTTCTGTATCTTTCAACTTGTAGTCGCCCCTGGACGAAATCTGAAGCGTAAGACTGATAATCTTGCTCAAGATAGGCTGCAATTGGATTACTAACTTTGATGATGAATCTCTTATGGGCATCTCAAGAAATTGTTAGCTCCATTTCGTAGATACAATGATTTTTGTTCATCCACAGAAATGTATTCGTTATTCCACCCAGACAACTTTACTATCTTTTTTCAAAGTTTTCTCATAATGAGATGAAAGATAAAATTAGCTACCAAACTTTGATGTCTGAGTTACCATTGCTCTCCACCAGAAGGACAATTGCTGACCTCACTCTAAAGCACAAAGTGATATGCACTATAATAGATTGCCCGAAATTACTCTTCCTGATAAACTTTCGTGTACCACAAGGACCACTAGACTTCGACACATGTTCCAGTGTGAGTACAACGGGACTAACTTCACCCGCCATTCTCCCCTGGCACGCATCCACAGAACTGCTAATAATTATGCTGGGCTGTTGGACTTGCTCCACACCACTTCTGCTGCAGTTAAATTAGTTATCCTTTCCATTGATTTGCCATCCCCTTAATTCTCCTCTTTTTGATTTCTGTTAATGTTTACTATATTTCCTTTTTGTTTTTTGAAAATAATTATTAATATATTAGTAAAATAAATATGATTATATTTTATGTCAAGCGCATTCGGAGGGCATTATATATGACGTCAAAACGATGTGACGCTAACTGGGAGCTGTTTTTTATGTGCTCTTTTTTAATCCTAAAAAATGAACAAAAAATTATTTTTTATACACTGATAGTTATATCACTAGAATCATCGGAAGATATATATATTTTTTTGTGGCCATTTTCAACGAGTTGTAAATAACTCACTATTAAAAATGTTACAGTTGCCTAGTATGTAGGTGAAATAATTCAATTAGTTGAATCTCACCCGCATAAATAAAGGTTTTAGTTCTTTAACTTGATAAACATCCACAGATGAAAGAATCGAATGTATATAGATGTCCAAATATGGGCAGAATGGTGAATGTTACACAGTGTGTAAAGTGGCCACTTAAACCAGCCATTGACAGGTCATAAGCCCTGTAGATGCCTAGACTTCCATATTACCTTCTCTTAAATGTTCTTCATCTCTGTTGTAATATGTTAATATAAATAAATAAATGAGAATGGCAAGAATGGCATCACACAGCAAACTCCGGTGACAACTGTCATCAAGCAGAGGCGATACGACTGGCTTGGCCATATACTACAGATGCCTCCCGAGAGCCCTAACTAGGCTTGCCTACTTAACAAGGCATCAGGTTTTCGACGTCCTAGACGTCCTCTGCTGACATTTCGTCGGCAGTTCATGTCAGGATTACGGGACGCGAATCTGACTCAGGCAGCTGACAGAGATGCCTGGAGGATCTTTGTGGACACCACATGATCCCAACTAGGGAGCAAAGATGGAATAAAGATGAGGAATTGTCAAAAGTTGTGTTCAAAAAATCTTTTTTTGGACATGGTAACCATAGGAACATTTTACTTTACGGGAAACTTATATTAAATGCACAAAAAAAATATGAAAACTGTGCACACATTTCAAATGACGAAAATAAACATTTATCTCTGATTGGTTCGCAAATCATAATTATCCATTATTATTGGAAATGGAAAACAATGGAAAACCATAACGTTTGTCAATAAAATCTGACAATCACAGATCAATAAAGCCATGTTTCTCAGTCTTCCTGAGCTTTTGAATTCACTTTTGGACCCCAATATTTCCATTTTGGTGGCCATTTTCAACGAGTTATAAATAATGCACTATTAGAAACTGGAAATCAAGTTGGGGTAGAGTGGAGTTCGAACCTCGGGCCTCTGGTGCGTGAGTCCGCAACACTAGCCACGAGACCACAACTCGATTCATAAATATATTCGTATACTTCAACGCTATTTCCTATTTGTGAAAATACATACTGCTCTGCAAAAATATCTTTGAGACCGGTGGGAATAAATATTATAAAAATAAGAAAGTAAAGATATTGAACTGGGTGCCAGGTGTCGTAGTGTTGTGGACTCATAGATTAAAAGATCGAGGTTTAAACTATGCTTTACCATGATTTGATAACCATTTGGCCGGCTCCTAAATTTACAAGCAAATAATAACAATTAAAAAATTATTACCCATTATAATTCCAAATCGTTCAATATTGTTCAGGTTTGTTTCTACAATACCTTTATTATATCTAGATCCGTCATTTATAAAAACTGTGCGTCCCGTTACATATAATAAGGCCGATATTTTAATTTCATCATAACTTAGACAGTCTTCTAAAACAAGAGGAGGTTTCTCATTATCTTTTCCAACATCCTTCCAACCCAAAACCCTGTAAGTAAGATAAGTAAATTCACAAGTTAGGATAAAAAATCCAATGGTGTTCAACCTAATAGTGCATTCATGTGATTTTTTAATGTGTGTTCGATATTAATACTGTGAATGAATTCAAATACATTTTCAAAAATTAAAATTTATTGCTTTGCATATCTTTAATAAAAGTAAAAACTAGAAAAAGGTAGTCAAAACATTGTTGACATTAATATTATAATACAGTCTCACCAAGTATGATTTCCTAATTTTGCGTTCGTTTTTTCCGACTACAGTACCCCGCCTTAAGTAAATATATTATAATGAAAAAAATACAAACCCAGTTTTTCCAGAAAGTAATATGTAATTATCTCCACTCCCACAAAACATTACTGATCTTTTCTGAAGTAATCTATCAACAAAATTAGGCAGTTTCATATTTTCATACAAGTTTTTTTCCTTTGCTTTACCATGATTTCTAAAACAGAGAGAAATATACGTTTCATGATTTATATATATATCAGTTTCATGATTTGTTATCTCCTTATTTCCAAGTACTGTATTTTATAATTAAAACAAACAAACATCACGCCGCTTCCCCATAGGGATAAATAGAGATGATAGAACACCATATTACTCTGTCTTTGCTCAATACAGATCTTGCTTCCTCTACATCAATACTTCTCCTCATGCACGTGCGCCATTTATTCCGACTTATGACATGTTCCATCTTCAAGTAATTGTTTCTGCCATGTCCTTCTCGGTCTTCCTTGTTTTTTTGCATCCATCAACACTTGCATCGTATATCTCTTAAGCCATTCTTTCGTCGTCTATGCGCTCTACTTGTCCAAGCCAAAGCAAAACTCCTTTCTTGATTTTGATGATAATGCTTATCTTAGACTTACATAATGCACAGATCTCGACATATGAGCATTTATAATTTAATAAATAAATAAATGCAATATTTGGTCAATATGAGATTCAGCTAGTGAGTCAATAATATCAGAGAATAAAAGGCGCCGTGTTGCAGTGAAGCTGGCGTCGCTGGATCGAAGAAAAAAATTCAAAGATTATTTTCTGAATTGATCTGAGTGTTGTGGCATATTTTTCATAACTTTCTTCCATATCCTCTCTTTCCCACCCGCTGACAAGCCTCTAAAATAGAAGCTTAGCGGGTTATTCGTTTAAAATTTAAAAAAATCATTGTGGTCCAATGGGTAGAATCGCAGACTCCAAATCAGGAGGTTCGATTTTAAAATCCCATAGTACCACAACGTATTTTCCATTTTCTAAAACAGTTATTTACGACTAAACGAAAATAGTGAATAATTTCAATATTTGGGGAAATCACAAATGAATAATATGGTTGCAGAGTAGTAAACAAATGCAAGAATTAGTTAAAAGAACAATGAATAAAGTATGTCATATAACATTCAATTTTAATACATATACTAGAACTACAGATTTATAAAAAATAACAAAAATGCTCAATTTAGATGAATTAACTTACACAGAAAAGGTAGAGATGATATTTAAGATAAAAAATAAACACGCATATTAAATTAAATTTTAACTATAATATACGTGCAAGAGATACAAGAGCGTCATATAATTTAGCTTACGAACAACCTAGGACTAACAGAAAAAGAAAAAGTTTTGCATATACAGCAATAAAGTTCTAGAATTCATTTTCTAATGATTTAAAATATATAAAAAAACATATGCGCACTTAAAAAAACACCTTAAAAAAACTGTTGTTACAGTCCATGTGACGAGTGATATGTAATGTTATTTTATCGACTATTATTAGTGCCATAATGATATATTATATCCGCTCATACCAGTACTTTTGCTGATCGGGAATATTTTGTACAAATAAAATATGTAATGTAATGTAATATGTAATTTGATTTACTTGTATTTATTTATTTTTTTAAACTTTTATTTTATTGATATTTTTAAGATTTTTTAAAAAATATTTTATGTAAACATTTATTATATTGTGTTACAAAAATGTTTAAAGAGAGAAATCCCTGCAAAAAAACTGCTTTTGCAGTTTGGCAGGAATTTAAAAAAAAAAAATGTTTAGAATTTAAAAAAGAAAAAAAAAAAAATACGGAAGTAAAACAATGTATTTTGTCATAAATGAATAAATACAAAATCTAAAAAAAAAAAATCACTACATTTTAATATGTCCACTAAATGTCAATTATAAAACCAATATTAAATGATAAACCTCAATATTTTAAATGATGTTTTGTACACGTCCACAAGTATTGGCATTGACCTGATGATATAATGAAAAACAGTTTCGACAAATAAGTATACCTTTTGTACAGAAGAAAGCAACACATGAGTCTTAACACCATCTCATGAATCAAAGGATAAGTTGACACAATGTTTTCCTGCAAAACTGTCATTGGAATACTATCGGACAGAGAATTGCATCTGAAATTGAAAAAAATACAAATTTTTGTAGACATTTTAGACATAACAACAATCGTCATTATCATTTCCACATCCGCACCAAGCGGTGCTTAGGATGTTGTATTGTTACTTCAATACCAATGTAATGGGATCAATTTTTGTACGTGTGGATCTAAAGAATAATAGGCAAACGTGACAAGCGATCCACCACAAGGCGGACTTATTTCCATTCTAATGAGTTTTTTCAGGATTTTTACTCATCCAGGGTTCTGTTTCTATTTCTATTTCACACATTGAACTTTATTCTTCATCGGTCTAGATACAGAATCTATATATTCACACTCAGCAGCCAGGCATATTAACCCCTTAGTACTCTTTTGGCGAGAGCCACTCGTCCGAGTGAATTCGGTAAAAATTCTTCTAAAAAAACGGGGTAACTTTCTTTTTTTTTGACATATATATCATGTTCCGTGTTAAAAAATAACTTAACTCTCCCTTCCCGATTATGTGTAGCTACTACACATTGCATCTGATAACTTTAATATCTCCAAATATATAATAAGTTATGGGTTAAGATTTTCGGTATTTCTCTGTTATACATTTACATATGGGTTAAAATATTTTTTTATTAAATAACTAATGCTTATTGAGAACAGAAAAAGCAGTTTATCGAAAATCGGAGGTAAATCACCAGTACAATAGAAAGTTTATCAGTGTGTTGCATATGTAGTAAAAGAGTAATGTATAATTGTCTCACACACCCCTTACATCTCACTCTCGATAATACAGATATATTCAATATTTATCATTGTTCCGTGGAAATAACCTGCCTGTCTATCTCCGTGACAATGACTCGGAAGTCCTGTCCTACAAATTGACAGAACAATATTGTATTGTCTACGTACAAACGATACTTAAGACTGATCACCTTACCCTATTTAACAGATGATCGAGATACGCCACATTTGGTGGACCAATGCAGTGCCCTAATCGCCATTGTGTGCGGACAATGGTATGATAATGATGTTGAATAAAAAACATAACATTCTCAATTACTAAATGGGAATAATTTAATTTTATCGGAATTTATTGCCACATAGAGGGAAAACATGTGAATTTTTTAACATAGGCAAAATAGTGAATGTTACACAGTGTGTAAACTGGCCACTTAAACCAGCCAATGGGTCAAAAGTCCTGTAAATGCTTCTCCCTTCTCAAAAAAGTTTTCCCTCTCTGTTACAATAATTTCAATTTTTATAACTTTCAAAGAGTTAAATATAGTCTTGTCTATAAACATTTGGGCATGCTCAAAACATTGGATGATTTTAACCTACCTTATAGTTTGAACTGGGAATGGAATGGGGAATGATTTGCTATTTTTAACGAGCTCATTATAAACAAATGAACTTTGGTTGAAGCTTGGTTTCTCTATAGAGAGACATTCCCCCAGAAGTCCTTTGATTTCCATGTTTTGATTTCAAAATCTAAAGGAAAAAGTAAACGCAACATTGATGTTATAAACAGATTTTCGATATAATGTATGAAAAATCCCAAAACAGTAGTTTATATTGTATTTTTTTTGTTAAAAATGTAATATTGAAACGTTGGCCACATATAATTAAGAATGGTCTCTTAATTTTATGGAAGGCCACCTCGATGAGATGGCAACTCTAATATACCCGACCGCTAATGTCGCAGCCAGCGCTGCCAACCCTACCGATTTTTCGATAGATTTACCGATTTTGGGTGAAATCTACCGAATTTGATCAAAATTCTACAGATTTTTATTTTATAGAATTTTTTTTAATTTTTTTTTTATCCCCAATATAGGCAATCCACTTATAATTGAATAAACCAAATACTCAGTTTTTTCTGTTTGCTCAGAAAGCTACTTTTTCTGCCATCTGTTTATTATTATGAATACTACTTATCCTTTAGTCGCACAAAATACATATGTTGATTGGTTAGTATTGGTAAATAGTGATTTCTAATTATTTTCAAAGGTAATGAATTAAAATTATGTAATTTCTCATCATAATTTTATAGTTTTTGTCACCTGTAACTATTTTCTGCTCAAATTTAGTAACCTATTTCAGTGATTAGCAGGTAGTTATTATTTTATCATTAAGCTTAAAATTACAATAAATATAAAAATTTACGCAAATTATTGTGACCTCACTGGAAATCGAATCTCAAACTCTCCGTGTGCCAGGCAAGCATCAGTCATCAGTCCAAGAGGGCCGCCATTTGTTGCATGTTCAGTGAAATTTTGTAATAAATAAAGGTAGGGTAATTTTCATACATCTGTCCTTCCCTCCTACAACCCTGCCCCTATATGAATAGAAAATCTACTGATATATTTTTCTGCATCTACAAATTTTCACATGTTGGAGTTTGGCAATGCTGGATACAGCACTAAAACCCTGCTGCCCCTCATCTTGTCCCGGCAGATGCGCTACTAGAATATCGTTATAGTGACTGTCTACTGAGACTGTTGCTATAAATTGTATTATAAGAACAGAGAGTTTCATTTAATACCATAAATGACTTTTTTGCAACATTTTATTAATATATATTCTGGTGAAATGAGATAGATTAGATTTTATAAGTATCACTAAAAAACCATTCAAATCAAAATGGACTTTTACCTTTATTATATGTCGACACAATCTTGGTTGAACGATTTTCAGAAAGAACTGTGTGAAGTTTTGTTAGAAAAGTATTTTTATACCAATATTTACATTTGTTTACATTTCAAGATAACTGCTCAACCAAACACTTTCGACTAAAAATAAATCAATTGCGTTGCAGAAAGTCGATCATCGATTCTAGGAGAAAGTATTCAACTGAAATAAGCCAGTGAATATATGATTTGAAGCAAACTAATACGCTGTTTCATTGACAATCCCAACTGACTCATCAAATTTATAAGTAATTTGCTATAATTAATAAAGTGCAATACAACTAACAAATGTTGATGCCATAAATTGTTGGACATCCACAACAAATACGGGGTTGCACAACAAAACGCGGATTGATGTGATTGCCGACAAATTAATTTGATGAAATAAATACAATTATGCTGAAGAAACACTAGTTGTTGAAAAGATAAATGCTTTTACGAGTTCATAATATATATCTATGCCTACATGAATGTTACGGTCAATGTTTATAAAAATATGACTTTATGAATTAATTACGCCGACGTCAAAAGTTGAAATTGGTGCAAACTGTCACTCAAAACCATAGATGCAGCACATGTACTGATTGGCGCAGATTGAAAGTTGACATTTGGCATGTTTCGGCCGCGTTCATTTTACTCAAAGATACATCGACGGATCGTCAACCATCGGAACTAAGTGAAGTTGTCAATAAGTGGGTATAATAATTTGGACGTAAATTTAGGTAAATTATTACTACTGTGTTTTATGACAAAAATATTTGCTTATTTTATTTTATTTTATTAGGTAATTCAACAAAGATACATACTAGAAAACATACAACATACATGCTTAGTTAAAATATGAAAAAAAAAACTCTATCATAAAAACACCGGTGGCCTCCGTGGTGTAGTGGTCAAGACACTTGAGTCACACACGAATGATTCCGGGTTCGATTCCCGATGAGAACCCACAAATTGAATGTAATTTTTCTTAAGCCTGGGTGTTCTGTGATATAATTCACCACTGTAATTGAGACTCCTGGCCTGTAGTGGTGCAAAATAAAAATAATAATTAAGTAACAAAACAAAATAATCAAGAGCTGTAAATATAACAAGAAAGAGAGAAATATAATTTACACAGCAGAAAAATTACATGTTTATTTCATTCAAACATTATTTATCATTAAGCGTTAGTAAATAATTGCAAAGTATAACTACTTAAGGATTTGCGAGTTAGTGTAATTAGTGTCCCGATGAAGAGACGGGTACGTCTCGAAACCGGTAGACATAGAAAAGACGGTAAGTAGTTATGCATATTTTATTAATTTTTTTATACTGAAAAATAAATATTGGCGTTTTTATGATCTACCCAAATACTTTATTTTGAAGGCCATTTTCAACAACTTGTAAAAATAATTCACTATTAAAAAAATGCGAATCAAGTTGGGGTAGAGTGGGATTCAAACCACGGACCATTGGTCCGTGAGTCCGAGACACTGGCCACAGGATCATAACTCGATTTAAGTTTACTAACATTTAATTAAATATTTGACTACAAAAATTTAATGCTCTAAATATAATCATTATATTATTTTAACCATTTCTAATTTCCAAGTAAATTAACAAAAAATAAATAAACGAAAGTAATGGTACAACTACACGGGAATTGTTTTTTAAATCACGATTAAAATAAAATTTAATGTATAGGTAAATCAGAAATAGTTACATTTTAGATAAAACTTCAGAAATACATAATATTAATTATTATAATATGACATATTTATTTAAGTAAAATGACTGTAAGGTGCTAATACAATCATGCAATATCAAATTTGTTTTTTGAAATTATGAAGAAAACCACGTTTTTCCAAATATTATTAAACACCCTCAAAATAAATTAGTTCCTTCAAAATAATAAAAAAAATATGACAAATACCAAATACCACACAATCCAAAAAAAGTAAACAGTATTTTTTAAAGTTGAATAATTAGTCATGAAAACAAAACAGTTAATTTATTGATTGCCTTAATTTTATACGCTAGTTATTAAATTCATTATTTATTAGAGCTGTGTCCTGAAAAAGTTATTAATCAAAGTTAAAAATTACTCTTGGTTTCAACTTCGAAAAGAAAAGAACAATAGATTAAATAAAATAAAGTTTCACACAAATGACTATTTCTTTTTACTCGTACCTAAATATTATTAAACCACCACACGCTTGGGAATGGAAATCACGATTTGAATTTCGAGCAGTTACCGCGGCGGAATTTCAAACTTTTTTTCTTCAGTTTGTGTTCGACCTGTGTGGTGGAGGTTGTGTCGCTCGTTCCTCCAGTTTCCTCAAACTTTTATACAATTCATTCTAGTTTGATACATGTTAGATTCTCTTTCGCGTGTACGCGATTTTCACAAACGCCGCGTTAGCGGTTTGATAATCGACAGTTAAGTGGAATTTTTATCTGTGAACTCACTATTGGACATCTTTACTTGTTTTTGGATACAACCGATTCTTCGGGTGAGTCGAAAATATTATTGTTTTTAAGCCCAACCTGTTTTTTTAAGGTTAAGACAACTTTACTCCGCTACACATTCATTTATAAACGCGTTGGTCGAAATGAGAATGATATTTTTTTGCTTTATTGACACAATTTATCGACTTGGGTTGTGTTCAAAACAAAACTTATTGCCTTTTAGATATACAATAAATACATATGTGTATTATTTATTTTGTTCACAGGTATTATTATTTAATTTATTAATAATTTAAAGGTCATCCCTTCTATGATCGTGGTCGCCTTTTGGGTGAAGTAAATTTCGAAGAATGCATATTCTAGGTACTCGCCATATTTTTTTTCATTGATTTAAAAGAAAAATACATACATACTATTTTATGTATCGTATTACATCGCTACGATTTTTTTAAATTCTGCATTTTTTAAATTACGTTACTAATTCTCTCCTGGATACCAAAAATCTATCACCACACTCTATCGTTGGTTGATTTAGAATAACTTTTGACGTCATTTAAAGTAGGTAATTTTTATTCAAATCATTTTCGTACACTTTAAAGAAACTTCACTGTCAATTAAATGCTCTAATTTTTCCCGCGTGTAAGAAATATTTTTTTGTTGATTACATATTATACAAAAATCACCGCTCGCACTGATACCAGTGGCGAATGGTGATTTTATTTACAGGTAAGCTATTAAAAAATCATATATTTGTACCTACATACTAATATGATGTAAGTAATATATACTATAAATTGATATTTTTCTGTGGTTCTGTGTGATGCAACAACTCTCATCCATGAAACCAACTCAAACGATGTAACTTCGTGATATATTATTTTATAAAGATATATTATCCATTACTTTTATATGTTATTCATTAAAAAATAAATAAAAAAAAGACTATGAATTCAGTCGATATTAGGTATTCAATTGAAATGTCAACTGGCCGCATTGTTCTAGTAATTAATAGTGCTTAAAACGGCCGCGTAGAGCGCTTTATGTCCTGCAATATGACGCATGAAAGTAAGTATGGTCTTATGTCAAAAGTACCATCTCAAAGAAAAATAGTCCTTAAGAAACAATGTTTGAAATACTGTTTTCCAAATCAAGAATCTTCAATTTAATAATTTGTGTAATCTGCAAATTTAATCTAGGAGAAAAAATCCGCACTGGGATTAAGACATTCAAAATAAAGTATACTTATTTGAATGAAAAAATAAGTTGGAATAATCGGCTAGTTCAGGCTCACTGCAGGCGCTGGGCGCGCTTTATTAAAATTTAGTTCAGGCTCACTGCAGGCGCTGGGCGCGCTTTATTAAAATTTATATTTATATTGGGATAAAAATACAAATGGTGGAAATGGGATAATATAAGTTTTAATTATTTATTTGTTTTTCTGTAAATAAAGTTATAATAAAACATTATTATGGTTAGTCAAATAAAATGGTAAGCTGCGCATAATCGCTTCTATACACGGTTCGCCCCTGACTGATACATATCGCTGCGTGTTGTTCAGATGGTGATATGGAATTGATATTTACGTTATAATTTTTGTATTTATAAATACTAAGTATATTTCCACTTTCCATTTTGTTGTATCACAACAGGGCTTTAAGTATCATGGAATTTGGGATACTTTACTTTTACATTTTACTTTTGTAATAAATATAAAAAATACACTGAGTTTACAATTTGAGCTTTTAAACCAACTACAAAAAATATTCGGGATAGTGAGTTGAATTTTAAATAACAAACCATTATTATTTTATACATATTCATTGTTTAAAATAAACTTGATTTGGTTATAATGTATTCCTCACCAAGTTTTTTCGCGTCGGAAGTGGAAGCCTCAATACAAGAAATGAATATCTATGTGCAAATTGCCATTTTAAATTATTGCAATTTTCGTTTCATAGTTTAGAATAAATTACGGTTTCTCTCGGAAATAGAATTGTATTTTCAATTAAGAAAATAGTAAAATTCAAGGACAAATCATCATAATGTGTAGTGGAAATTTTAAAATTGGAATATTCGTGAGTAGACTATTTAATGAAAGGATGTTATTTATTTATTGATTCATGAATGATTGATTTCTTAAAATTTATTGAGAAGCAAATCTCAACTACATGGGATAAATATCCTGTGTTGAGTTGGGATGAATAATATACTACAAAAATACTATAACATTATAGTACAACATAAAGATCATTAACTCTCAAAATACTGTGATAAATAATCCTTTTACGCACGGTGATGTAACATCGTGTTACCATTAGTAAAAGACGGAATATATTTTAAAGTTTAGATATTTGAAAAAAAAACATGGAGACATACTGTTTAATAATTCAATTTCTATAATTTATGCAAATAAACATATAATTTAGCCCTGTTATAGAAAAATAAATTAAAAATCATGAATACGCCGCTCATATTACGCGCGTACGTCCCCCATCACTGTCTTTAACCGACTGGATCTATTTTACACAACACCCGCTACCGAACAGCGTCTCTGTCTTCCTTGTTATGAGTTATATCTTCGTGCTCTCTCTTATACAGATGTGTTACTGAATTAGCGGATATTCATTTTTCGCGTAGCAAGGATAAATATTGTTTGTATTAACATCCGGCATAGTTATACAAATTTTACTTTTTAAATCCGGTGGGTGTGAAAATGTCCATTTGAAGATAACAAAAAATACGACTTCATCATTTTAAAGAATAAGAGAGATATATCAAGTCTTGTATCGTATGTCGACTAGTGTGACATCACAAGAGTAAAAAAATAACACATAGCACATCAATATGGAATGAAAAAACAATGACAAACATTTGATTTACACGAAACAACTAATTTAAATATGTAATTGAAAATCATCAAGGAGTTTCTAACTCAAATCCTTACCCCTAAGGAGAATCCAGTCCTGAACCTGTCTTTTAAAAATAGATTTTGTCCTTAAGAGCTTAATACGCTTTTCCGAAATATTAAATACTCTCGGTGCGATATAAGAGACAGTGGCGTCTTTGATACCAAATTTCTAGTGAAGCTCAGATTTTAAGGATAAGTATATTAGGCGTAAATGTTAAGTAGGTACCTATAGTAAATAACACAGTACGGACCATGTTTGTAGGCATCTTTCAGCATTTTTATATTGGTTGCTAGTTTTTTATCTTCATAATGTGTTGAAACAATGAAAATTAAAATACATATTAGGTGCTGGTGAATAGCAATGATTTCTTAGTGAGGCTCAGCCTCACTTGCTTCATATGCTCCTTCGTCCCTGAAAAGAGAGGAGCCTCTGAGTAAAAGTCGTGCGGGTTTTGGGTTACATCATTCATGTACTGGGAAAACCTTGTACTAAAATTATGCTGAGACCTTTCCTTGTTATCTCAGCTGCTCCAAATTTAACTTACTTTGTCCCCATTTAGATATTTTCAATACAAAATTTTGTCAAAAACAAACTTTTTGAAAGACTGTAAAATGAAACATTTCTCAGTGTGTAGTAAATTTATGTTTCTGTAATCTTTATGCACATAATTCTTCTGTACGTGTGATGTCACTGAACTCCTTTTAAACGGCTTAACCGATTTGCGTGCGGTTTTAAGCGAAATGTAGATCTTTGCTCAGCGCGTGTTCGTAGATATTCAATTTTTTAATCGAACGCGCAGCACAAAGATCTACATTTAGCTGAAAACCGCACGTAAATCGGTTTAGCCGTTTAGGGGAAGTGCGGTGACATCACACGTACAGAAGTATTATATATATAAAGATACGGCCTAAGCCAATTACAACAGTTACATGAAGAAACATAAATACAAGAAACTGAACGAAAAGAACATAAAACTAAGTAGCAAAGACAAACAAGGGCAAAACAATAATTGATTACAATATATTCATAAAAACGAAAGACATAAGACTTCGAGCTAAACCATGCCAATCCAACTTCATCCCACACTGTTTAGTCGCGAAGAGATCTACGAAAAGCCGGAAGATCTATCCCGAAGAATTCCAAGCCGTGTGATGAATTCACTAATCTACACATTTTGGACAATGGGGCATAAAAACAAAAGATGCTCTTAGAAGATTGAATAAATAGCAGATTTTGACTTCTGGTGACATGGTTGGGAACATGAAAAGAAATTGATTGCAATAGAGATGGGACATCACTCGTAGCATTAAGTATTTTGAAAATGAATATAAGGTCCATCTAAGTATACATATCTTTTTCAACATCAAATATAAAAGAAAGTCTTGTCGCATTTTTCGCACATCCGTCATTGCTCTACGTCCCGACGAATTGTGTGAGGTTGACCCACTGACATTAGATTTAATAATACTTATATGTAAAAAGAAAAAAATAGGAATTGGTTCCTTAATCAAGAGTTTTTATATTAGTGTTCTATAAATAATGTTTTCAAATTTAATTTAAATGTATTTGATTTTTTTCATGATATATTTGTTTTTCTTATTCTTTTTTCCTTTTTTTGATTGAGGGGATACAATCTAACTACTGCCCCTTATTTTCACTGTGATTTTTTATGTAAAGATATTTATTTTTGTAGGATTAATATTTATATAGGTAAACTTCATCAACACGGCACAAAAAGTGGTTTAGTGAGGTTTTTGTATTTATTAGATTTATTTATTTTTTTAAATAGCTTAATTTTTAGTCATATGTACTTTTACAATTAAATAAATAAAAACTAAAAGTTCAAATAATGACACCCTTCTAAGATATTTTTTAAAATTATTGTTGTTAGTTTTATTTAACCTTTATGCCCTTTTTTTTCCATAATAACATTTATGATGTATTGTTAAAACCCATAAAAATAAAATTACACCTGAATTCGCAATTAAGTACCTATATTATCGTCGATTCGCCGCCAATATCTGTAAAGTGAACTTTCTAAATTGGTTGCAACAGAGAAGGAAAACATTTTTGAGAAGGGAATATGGATATGGATATGACCTGTCATTGGCTTGTTTAAGTGTTAAGTAGCCACTATACACACTGTGTAACATTCACATTCTGCCTATGTTTAAACATCCGCTTTACCTCAACTCTTCCATCTGGTGACTTTTGTGAAATAAAAGAGCTGAAACCTTTATCATTTATCGGAAGAGTTGAGGAAATGTGGATGTTTAAACATATTTATTTATTTATTTGACACTTTACATACATAAACAATAAATATACATATAAGGGCGGGTATATTGCCTTAAGGCAATTTCTTCCTACCTGCCCAAACCGTTCAGTTTGAGAAAATTATATGGACATATTGAATCTTACAATTTTATACAAAAATTGAAAGCAAAGATTAACAAAAATAAATATCCATAAAAAAAATGAACACTCTACTATGAAGAGAGGAGAGGGGATGGGAAGGAAAGAAGAAGGATAAAGGAACAATTTAAATATTTAGATGGTAACATTTCAATCTTGACTTAAATGTAAATAAAGAAGGGGCGTCTCTAACATTAGTGGGTAGATTATTCCACAATCGAGCGGCTACTACTGTAAAAGAGGAGGCAAGAAAATTAGAGTGATGACAGGGTATTAAAAGGGTTCTCTCGTTTCTAGAACGAGAGATAGTCCATGTTGTGAAAGAGGTTGGTAAACATAGGCATGATGGTGAATGTTACACAGTTTAAAGTGGCCACTTAAACCAGCCAATACATGTAATTAGGCCTGTAAATGCCAGACTTTCATTTGTCTGCAAACATTTGGACATGCTCAAAACATTGAAGTGAACTTTCATTTTTAAAATTATTTTTTATTTCTCATTAAGGTAACACATTTTGTTTCAACAAAATTACTTTGCTAAAATATTTAATCAAATTAAAATTACGTATTTTTCCTATAAAAAAATACGCATTTTTCCTATTATGTGTCGGCGCGTGGTCAGCGCGTTTCCCCACCACGCAAGAGATCTCGGGTTCGATTCCCAACATGGTTCAAACGAAATATTTATTTGAAACGGTGTTTATAGACTAGAATATTTCATGGTCCCTGGACTGGCACCTGAAGCCTAAGACTTATATTCTTACCTTCATGTAACATAAATGATCAAGTTACGCTGCGGTTGGTGTACCAATCCAGTGTCCTATGCACCATTAGGTGCGGAAAGGGAAGGATGATTTTTACAATTTGTTATTATTTTTAAAATATGCACAGTAAAATTCATCATTAAAAGGAACCCTGTTTAATTAATACCTATGCTGAACAAATTTTCGATTGCTGGCGTAATGACGCTATCGTAGTACAATGGTAAATATTTTATAAACATATTTTAAACATGTATAATACTACAACAGATATGAACAACATATTTGAGAAGGAAATATGGAAGTCTAGACGTTTACAGAGGCTTATGACTGTTTTTTTCAGATTCAGTTTATCGTCACTAATTAGCGTTTATTTTAAATCAAATTTGACAAAATATTTTTTTTTCAAAGAAATATTTGCGTTCTTACGATTTACCCAAATATTTCCGTGTTAGAAAATGGGTAACAGGTGGTCGTAGAGCGGGGCTCGAACTTCAGACCTACTGGGTCTCGATTACAATGGGAAGTTATCGTTTATCTTAAATTTTATCTAAAAAGTAAAATTAAGTTTTCTGTATGAAACGCAGAATATGCATACAATTTTTTCTTCTAAACATGTTCAATTATAGGTTACCGACATCTTCGTACACATTTATCGATTTTCTTTATAGACAGTTAACAGATAACTCTGTTAATTTCCTATTGTAATCGGGGCCCTGATCTGGAGTCCACGACACTACCCACGCGACAACAACCCGTTACTCCAGACACTTTGAAACGTAGACAAGTTTGCGTACATTTGAATGTTCATACTTCTTAAATTTTTTTATCGATTTACTATTTCAATGTAACGTTTTTTGCTATTCCGACAATTTTTTAATTTGTCCTTAACAATATTTAAAAATTTTCACAATCGCAATTGTTTATAATGTTAGCCAATTTTACGTTTTAAACGTTTTCGACTTAAAGGATTTTCACCGTGTTTCATTCAAACAACCTTGATAATTCGTTATACACAATAGAGTCTGCTGTTCTTAACCTCCACTAAAACGAGGTCTTACCTTACTCACTCACTCACTCACTTGCATACCTTATCATTATTAAATTTGTCAGTATTATTCCAAATATAATCAAATACTTTAAATATTGGTTTTAAAGGTGGTTCTACACTTCAATATTTCATTGTCCTTGCACTGGAACCTGAAGCGTAAGTCTGTTTTTACTGTTTGCGCTTGTTTTGCTGTACTTTACCTTCCATGTAATAATATTTATTCGGATTCGCTGCAATTGGAGTACCGATGCAGTGCTCTATGGACCACTTGGTGCGGATAGGGAAATGATGTTGAAATCAATGGTAAAAATACAAAGCGACTAAATACGCTACCATATCCAAAATTAGTCCTAGGGAGGTAGCGTCAGGGGCGAACCGTGTATAGAAGCGATTATGCACAGCTTACCATTATATTTTACTATCCATAATAATGTTTTACGGCAAAAACAAACGAATATTTACTATTTCTTATAAAGTATTGCCACTATTTGTATTTTTCTCCAAATATTAATTAAACGCGCTCAGCGCCAGCAATAAGCCAAGGAACTAGCCGATTACTCCAGCTTATTTCTTCATACAAATAAATGTTCTATATTTTGAACATGTTAAACCCAGTGGCGGGATTTTTCTCCTAGAGTAAACTTACGGATTATACAAATTATTTAAAGATTCTCGATTTAAAAAATTGTATTTCAAACATTTTATTCTTAAGAACTATTTCTCTTTGAGATGAAAGTTTTGACATACTTGCAACACACGTGTCGCTCGACGCGGCCGTTTTTGACATTATTCATTTCTAGAACAAATCGACCAGTTGACATTTTAATCGTAATGAAAATACCCAATACTGACTGAATTCATTGTGCTATTTTTTATAAACTTAAATAAGTTATGTGTGGATGAATAATATAGCTACAAAATATAATATATAACGGAGTTACTTTGTTTGAGTTGATTTCATAGATGAGAGTTGTTGTATCACACATAACTACCGAAAAAATAGCAGTTTATAGTATTTATTACTTACATTATATTATTTAACTACTATGTAGTTACAAATAAATTATATTTTTTATAGCTTACCTGTAAATAAAATCACCGTTCGCCACCGGGTGGCGTCCAGGGCCATCTTTTCCATAAAGGCCCGTGGAACCTCCGTGTGCCCAGAGGACCCTACATGGCCTAAGACGGCCTTGGTAGCCCTAGTCCCCCCCTCCAGGATGCCAGTTTCTCATCCCTTAATATTCACTGTTGCCTTGATTCTTGTGCCCGCGACCCCCAAGCGAGGCTTCGCAAAGCAGGTGGTCGCGATCTACAGTTTGAAAAACACTGGACTAGAGAAATTGGCGAAAGCACTCCCTCCACGTAACCCGAAAACCATTTTAAAGACAGAGTTCCTATCGGTTTCGCTCATACTAAAAAAATATTTTTTTTGCGAAAAAACTAGTTACTTCTTAAAATTTGCAAATCGCGAAATTTAATTGAATTAACTCTACTTCTGCTTTCATGGCTCCTTTCTATTGTCTAAGTTTGGCAAATAGTATGGAGAAATTGTCAGTGCGATAAAATATAACAGCTCAGCAGCTCAATCACAATGGCCGCACTTTTCGGTAATTACCTATACGGTAATTAGCGACAATTGCGACCATTGTGATTGAGCTAGTGGACATCCTACTGTTTCAGTGATTCCGGAAATTCATTCGTTATTTTGTTTAACAACGGTTCCGCCAGAATCGTTATCCTCTAAAATAGATAATATTACTTAAAAAAAACAACTTTAAATGAATAAGGGTAAAAATACTGTCGAGTAAAAAAAAATTTTTTTGTACTTGTTAGTAGCACGAAAAATATTTTTTTATTTATAATTTTGAATTCCCACGGAAACGGTACATAGCATTGGACACGCCCCGAATACGTCACGATTCGGTTCAATTTTGAACTTTGTGAAATTAAAATATAACGTCGTCATGAATCTTGACGTCACAATTCTCAAGGTCAAACATGTCGCGTTTTTATAAAGACATATTTTTTAATAATTTCATTAAAAAAATTATGCATGAAAACATTTCTCTACAATATCCATATTGATTTTGATAATACTATTTATTTTTCTTAATTTTTTCACCTGTTTTTATCGGTATTCGTGGTATGTAATATTTCCCTTTTATTATTATTATTATTATTATTATTTAGACACAAAATTATTCCGTTTCAAGGGTACTCTAGTCCGCTAGATATTCATCATCGCCGCGCTACTAGGCTTTACCTTCAAATGTTTTTTATGCGACTTGTTTAAAAAATTGTACCATGGGTTGATTTTTTCTCGAAAACATGACATTTCGGCGTCCGGAAGCTGTGCTTGGGGATGACGAGACAGGCTATTTAAAAACGGGAAGTATGGTGACGTTAGTTTTACAGGGTGTTCTTTGAACCCTGTCACATCCGAATCCACGATGATCAGTATAAGCAAGAAGACATATCCGAATTTTAAACTGCGTCGTATTTTTTTTATTTATTTTTTTATTTGATTTAATAGCATAATTAAACATTTTTACAATTTAAAAAAATTTCACTTGTTATATTTTTACTAAAACTAAAATCCCACCAAGCCACTTTTTGTAGCTTGTTGGTGAATGAGCCACCAATGGAAATTAGGCGTAAATTTTGGCGTTCACGTCAACAACCGTGTTGTACGACGCGACGTTTGTATAATCAACGGATTGATCACACAAAATTGAACTTAGTTTTACAAATTGTCGTTCAGATTTACAATAAAATCATTTTTTTAATATTCTTTATTCTATATTCTGAACAAAATACACTTATTTAATTCGTATCCGTAATATACATATTTTTTTACATGATACTTTTCTTTTCTATATTAACACACCACTGGGCACAGCTTGTGTCGAGGCATTCATTTACATTATTTATATTGAAGGACAATTATTAAGACAATTAGAACTACCTACATAAATTACAACTAACCGAATACTAAATATTGGAGGAATATAAAGTGTAAGTATTTATTTATTTATTTTAATCGTTAAGTACAAATAGACATTACTTTGGCGGACTTATTGCGAAAAGCAATATCTTTCACCCAACCGAAAAATAGACTATTCAAAATAAGAATTGGTCAAAATATGTTTTAATTGATTTAAATCATAAATAACAGCCGTTTTTTAGTGGGCTGATAAAGCTTGTAAATAAACATAATAAAAATAAAATAAATAAAAGAACTTTGTTTTTAATCACTAATTTAAAAAAAATAATTCACCGACCGGTTTCAAAGCAAACAAGGTTCTTCGTCAAGGTTTACGTAACTAATGAATTCTTTCATATTTTTTTTTCATGTTTATAATAAGAAAAAATAATAATAACTAAATAAGCAATATTTCTTTTAGTCCACTCCTGTCTAGCTTTGAAAATATTCTTCTCAAATTATCACCCGTTTAGGGAAAAAAAGACGTAATTTATTGGCTCCACAGGTAGTATTTGGTAAACATGATAAAAATATAAGAGGAAAGAATTAATTAGTTACGTAAAGCTTGACGAAGAAGCTTGTTTGCTTTGTAACCGGTAGGTGAAAAAAAAAAGTGGTTAAAAACAAAGTTGTTTTATTTGATGTATTATATTGATTAACCACAAAGTTAGTTCTTCAAACATAAAATTTATAATAAAAATACATTATTTATTTACTATGGAAATCATGCATGTCTTTTTAATGAACACAAGGAACAAGTAAACAACTAAAAGATTTAAGACCAATTACAGATTTCACATTTGTATTTATTATGAATACAGGAGAGGGGGAAAAATTAAATACTAAATGAATAAAAATTAAAAATGCAGTAAAAAGTATAGTATAAAAGGGAGAAGACATGGTATAGTGCCGTCCGTACTCTCCTCTCCTCTCTCTGTTTTCAAGAACATTTATATTTATGACTAAAATTTCACAACCATTAATTCATTAGATACAGGTAGTAGGTAAATGTAAAAGTTAAGCAGAAGATAAATGTCTTTAACAGACCTGATAAAACTACTATTTACAGTGTAATATGTCGATGCCAGTAAAACTGTCATCGTAGGTAGTCTGTTTTCTTCAAGGGGTGCTAGTCTGTAAGCGCGGAATGTCGTAAAGTACAAAATGTCTGACAGGGACTCGATATGAAATGTTCGCGACAATTTGTGGGCTATCAATTAGGTTATCAACTATTTTATGGAGAAAGTTTATATCCAACACGATACGCCGAGTTAAAAGGTTTCGAATTTTATGAAAATGGTGTTCTACAAATGAAGGGATGAGGATGATGAGTGATGAGTTTACTATAGTCCTTAAAGTTTGGCTTGATTAGAATGACAGCTGTCAAACTAATTTCATTAGTGATGGGAAATTACTGATCACTGATCAAATCGATTTTATCAGTTATTTCATGCAATCATGAAACTCTGTTTCCAAAAACAAGGCTATTATAGTGTGTTTAACACAATTATTCACCAAATAATGAGACATTCATACTTTTTTCATGAACAACATCAAATGAATTATTTTTTTATTCGATCAATTTACATTGATCAATTTGTCCCATTTCTAACGTTTTTGCAAAATGATGTAACCTTGTAAGAACGTCGTTAATAATTAGGTTTATTTTAGTTTTAAAGCTGATTTTATATATTAATGTTTATTTCTGTTTCAAGCATTGTATTAAAAAAATAAATTAACACGCCAGATACAAATGATTTTTTGTGTCAATATAAATAACACCTTTGACGTTACTACAAAGTTATGTCGTCACTTTTTCTGACAACTGTCATTTAATCATCTTACATTTTAAGTACTATAAGAATACTTCATGTTACTTGAACTTATATTGCCGCTGTCTTGGGTCGTAAATATAATATTTAAAACATTAACAACTTCATCACTATTCATTTGCAAAGCTGACTTTAGAGAATTTATATTTTAAACCCAGTGTTATCAACAAAGGATATTATTTACTATCTTCTGACGATTGACAGCTGACCACATTCATTTACGTATCCATAAATGTGTTAAATTAATATGTGGTTTCCAATTAATGAAATATGTCGTTATTATTTTTTGTAACTTTTATTTTATTTACTATGTTATTATACCACCCGATCGAGGCATAGAAGTGAACTCCGCCCTGAAGATATCCGACGTGAAGTTTGCAGAGGATGCAATTCTTTTTGAAAAGTCTGTTAGTGATTTTCAGGAAATTGTGACATACTGCAGGATAGCTCAATTCTTCTGGGTCTTTTATTATTTATTTTTTATTTTTATTAATTTTTCACGCCCATAAGGCTTTTACCTACATGGAAGTTATATAAAACATGAATATATATATAACATAAAATTAAAAACATACAATATAAAGCAATAAAATATAAAACAGTGTTTAGAAGTAAAGTTGGAATAAAAAAAAGAAGATGAGTGTATAAACAACATAAATTTAAAAAAATACAATATAAGGAAATAAAATATAGAACAATGTTTAGAAGTATGGTTGGTTTTTTAAAAAAAGCTATGGAAGCTAGATATTAAAAAAAAAAAAAATAGATAAACAAATAAAATACAAACATATTAAAGAAATACAGTTTAAAGGTTTGAAGCAGCTAGGTACATAATATTACAATACAATATCAATAGAATATTAAGTTCTATTTCATATGAAACATATACATTGATTTTTAAAGTTCACAAGACTTACGTTAAAGACATCGATGTTGTTAGCATATTGGTTCGCAAGTCATGCATCCGTACTACTGGTGAATTCGCGCTGTAATTGGTCGATGATGGACCGCCGTAGACAGAGTATTACATCGGGTAACTCGACCAGGCACTCGCACATTAATCAGATTTATGAGTCAACACCAATCGAACATTGATGTTATTATTTTTAGTAAAAAAAGCAAGTCATTTAATTTTCGTCTGTTTTCTAACGTTTGGATATGGGTCTTAATATTAATACAAAAAATACTCAGATTATGTGCAACAAATCCTGTCCTGACCCTGATCAGTCTCTCTATAATAATGGACTAAGGATTGAGAAAGTAGACAGCTTTAAATACTTGGGAGTTCACATCATTGAGGATGGAAGCATGCACAAAGAGCTCTCAATCCGAATTGCAGAATTGCTGGATCAACTTTTTGCATGATGCGTGTTGTCTGGAACTCTAGTCTTCACTCGGTCAAAACGAAATGCTGATTATTCAACCCTTTTATAATGCCAGTACTCCTATATGGGTGCGAATCTTGGCATGTTACCAAAGCTCAAAACACCTAAATTTCGAGTTTTGAGGGTAAGTGCTTGAGAATTTTAATTTTATAACTAGCATTGAAGTCCGAAAACGGATGCAGCAGCCTCCTATAATGATGCGGCGGTGGAACTGGTTAGGACACGTGCTGCGAGTGCCTCAGGAGAACCTAAACCCAAGTTGCCTCTTTTTAAACCTGCGGGCTCTCGCCGTCCTAGAAGGCCATCGATGACGATCTTTCGACTTTATTCGGTGGAACTAAGGGGCGCTGGATTGACGTGGGAAGAGGTGAAAATGCTGGCTGACGATAGGGTCTCCCGGAGGCAACTGGTGATGTCCACATGCTCCACTTAAGAGCGGATGTGGAAAATACGAAAAAGAAGAATTTATCAAAAATAAATCAAGTCAAAAATACATCACGCATGCAAAATGTTAAAGCAATCATGTTTCTGCTATGATAAAAAAATCACTTACGATTCAAAACTTTGCAGAAATTGAGATTTCCGTTTCTTATACATAACTAGCTGACCCGACAGACGTTGTCCTGCCCGAACGTCGGCTTGCCTTGGAAAAAGACTTTTCATTGATAATTAGGTACCTAGATACTTGTTTGTGATTAAATTCCAAAATTAAAAATTGACAATATTACAAAAATATTGAATTTAAGTAGGTACTTGTTTATGGTTGAATTCCAAAACATAAAATAAATATTTTTTTAATATGGCATTATTTTTGCAAACGTCAAACTCCGGTCGTCTCACCAACAAAGGGGTGTACTTATGAAGGGATACGATTTTTAAAAATGTATTGAATTTAATAATATTATAGTGTTACCAAAAATCAAATAAAAATAAATAAATGGGTAAAAAATAAAATGAATTTAAGGAAAGAATCTTATTGAGATTCACAAAAAACAAATGTTGTTTGTAAACATTTAAAAACAAACTTTTTTTACACACAAAAAAACAACATATTTCCATTTTTTTGCAAATGCATTCTCCTCGAATGCAACCCCGGTAGATCGATGAATAAAACATTTATGCTCCCAACTTCTTGTTTACATATATATAAAGATTGAAGATTTTAAAATCTACGAACACGCACAGCGCAAAGATCTATATTTCTCTGAAAACCGCACGAAAATTGGTTAAGGCGTTTAGGAGGAGTACGGTGACATCACACGCACAGAGGAATTATGTATATGTATAAAGAAACGATAATAAGGTTTTTGGAAAGACATTTTAGGAATAATTGCTGATTAAGTAATTGGTAAATATACTTACTTGATTGAAATGAAACCATGCGTGTAAAACTAGATAAATGTTTGAATGTAGCCATTAAAGTGTGCAATAAAGTGCAGTGTCCTGTCCTTTATACGTTCAGCCGACCGTTTCACTACTGCGCCAGTGAAGTTTATGCCTGTCGTGTCTACGCTTCACCGATTCCTTCAACTTTTCATTGTTTTTAATATTCACCATAAATTACTTTTGAGACGTTCAACAAACAATAAAGAAATGCATTTTGGATATTACTAACTAGAAAATAATTATAAATATTTTAAGTGGCTACGTACTTCATGCGCTTTGTGGCTGCGAAACTTGTTGTGTAATAATCTAACGCCTATCAGTTAGTGAAAATAGTTATATTGTTGAACATAATATTAATGCTAGTCTGATAAAAAGTATGGAAATCATACGATTTTTACATTTTCAAACGCTGTTTTTTTTTTAATCGTGCAAACAATTATGTTTTCAAAAAACTTTGAAAAAATAATTGTGTGATTTTTAATTATGCTTCACTAACTCAATGGAGAATGCTTAGTTTGTGGTGTCAAGTAGTATAATTAAAATTTGTTTTTGCAAGATTTAGAGACGGTTTTGAATTACGCCATTGTTTAGGTAGGTATATACCTATGGTTTATATTGGCATCAATAGCTAATTTTCCGTTTTTGGTGGTGATTTTTAAGTTCATTTCTTATAACCTTATATATTTTAATTACCTACCTAAATACACATTGTTTAAAACAAGTTCTATGTAAGGTTATGTTACGTCTTGTATTCATTCTTTTAATACCTGCAAACTTCAACTGATATTCTTTGAAGTGATTTATTACAATTATAATAAAAATGGCTTTTCTTTATCACTGAAATAATACATTTTTCAAGATGCGTAAAATCATATGACTTCTCGTCTGCCATGTCATCCATCAGTAGGTTAAACTCATTGTCGTGTTTCGATAACCACGAGACCATTTTTGTGTAGTTAAACTGCAAGCCTCGGAAATTGCCGAATTTTACCAACAGCTAAACCGCGGCTGAACAGTTAAATTGTTTCACGATAACCGGCACGGGACCAGTTTTTGTGAAGAGATGAAAGCAAATAGATGGGCGTAACTTAAATTCACAAAATATACGTAGGGTTCACAGTTTTACAGAAGTCATTCGGAATTTCCGGCTTTTGATGGGTTCGATGTCCGGAAAAGTTCGACAGCATTGAGACATTTATTTTGTTGTTTTAAGAGGATACGCCCGACAATTTTTATGAAGAGGTATTTGGACATTGTTTTTCTGTCACTCTCTCGCAAATGCCTCCCCGAAACTGTGCAAAAAAAGCAACTGCACGTCGGACTTATTATGCCTAACTAAAATCGACAAAATCGGCGTTTCGTTGTCCCGTTTTCCGCACCCCAAAACTGAACCAATCTATCAGAATGAAATTTTATGTGTTGGTACCTTTTCCGTTTTTCAAAATCATTTATCATATTGTCATACCGTACGTCCGAAGATGGCAGATTAAACTGGGCGCTTTTATGGGTTTTAAAATGGTCGTAACTAATGTGGTGTTCATAGTCCAAGAAGTAAGTCAGCAGTTTCTATTGAATTTAATTCATTACATTCTGCGAAACACAAGAGCATCGTTCTGCTGTACATTTACATCGTCCCTACCATAGACAAATGAACAACAAAAAAACGTGGCCTTTAAAGAGACCACAGGGCGCAGTCAACGCCCAGTCAGTCCAGTTCAACGCAGTCACACAGTTCCAGCATGTAGTTCAAGTGTAGTCTCTTCTCTCTCCTTACCACTGTAACGCTCGTGCGACAGAATTTATGATTTAATTGCCATTTAATAAATACGCATTAAGCAGCATCCTAGTGTCTTCTGTTGATCTCTAACTGAAGTAAGAGCTCCAACCCTCAACATCCTCGTCCTACAGTGGTGACCTCGACGTGATCCGCCGGAATACCGATTTGGAATGTAGATCATCTGACACCTCTACAGTGACCAGACCCTCTTCTTAACCTTCAAGCAGGAGTAACAACGCAAACCTAGCATTCTCCATTGAGTTGGTGAAGCATAATTTAAAATCTCACAATTCTTTTTTCGAAGTTTTTTGCATATACGAGTATCTCAGTGACTCCTTCAAAAGAGATTTCCAAGTTTGCTTCTAATACCTTAATATTTAGGAACATATTGCTAGCCCCGAGCAACGTGGTCAAGACGCTTGACTTACACACGGAAGGTTCCGGGTTCGATTCCCGGTGAGAACACAAAAATTAAAAGTGATTTTCTCAAGCCTGGGTGTTCGGTAATGTAATTCGCCACTGTAATTAGGCCTCCTGTCCTGTTGTGGTACGTTTTCAAGAAACTTTACCGTAAAATTTAATGATCTATTTTGTACCGCGCGTAAGTAAAAACTTTTCGTATCCCATTTCTCGTCAGCTAAAGTAAACTAAAAACCAAACTAATTTTGGGACGCTTTTTTTATATGCAATAGAGCTAATGGGCTTCTCGAGCGAATGATGCAGACATGTAGAGTGAATAGAGAGCGAAAGAACGACTGAAACTATTTACTATGCGAATTTTGATGGAGCAGAAAAGAAAGACTTGGCATGGCCAAATCCAACAAACACTCGAATGCGAACAAGTCAAACGTCGGAATAAACGACGTGCGTGAATGAGAAGACGTATGTAAAGACAGTGGTGTGGCGTTATATCCTCTCTGCTAACGTAACAGCTTGATGGTTTGTTATTACGACCCGTGTTGCGTTACCGACAAAATCTAAACGAATATATGAGCATATTTTTAAAAAAAGTTACAGGAACCGTAGCTTGGATTGCAGAGTGGGTGTCATTTATTTATTTGACACTTTATATACATATACAATATAATATATACATATAAGGGCGGGCATATTGCCTTAAGGCAATTTCTTCCTACCTACCCAAACCGTTCAGTTTGAGAAAATTATAAATACATGGACATATTGAATCTTACAATTTTATACAAAAATTAAAAGCAAAGATTAACAAAAATAAATATATATATTAAAAAAATTAACACTATACTATGAAGAGAGGAGAGGGAATGGGAAGGAAAGAAGAAGGATAAAGGAACAATTTAAATATTTAGATAGTGACATTTTAATCTTGACTTAAATGTAAATAAAGAAGAACATTAGTGAGTAGATTATTCCACAATCGAGCGGCTACTACTGTGAAAAAGGAGGCAAGAAAATTAGAGCGATGACAGGGTATTAAAAGGGTTCTCTCGTTACTAGAACGAAGAGATAGTCCGTGTTGTGAAATATGTTGGATGAGCTCTCTCAGATAAACAGGCGAAGTGGGATTATTGAAAAAATTGTGAAGAAGTGATAGAATGTGAATGTTTCTTCTATGCCTGATACTGAGCCAGTGTAGTTGCGTGCAATACTCAGTTATGTGGTCAAATTTGCGAAGATATAACGAATACAAATGTTCTGCAATCGTTCGATGAAAAAAATACACACAAATTGTGATGACCCTACCTTCGTAAGTTATAAAACTCAACCTACCTACATTATAATGAAATAATACACGTAGATATTTATGTGTGTCAGGTATGCGACTCTGTGAGCCTCCCATACATACTCGTACGTGAGTGTTAGGCCCGATTTACACTTCGTTTAGTTTGCCGATTTTACTTCGCTTTTTTAAATATTTTAAATATTTTTTATTTATCTATAAATCATATAACACAAAGTATTTTACAGGTATAATACGTTGAATTACATTCCCAGGAGTTACAACAACTCAATTCGGGACATAAATAATATTAGAATTTAGAAAATAACACTTAGTAAATTTCATCCAGACCGCAAGACGCGACGTACACAGTTTTATAAAAATATACACAGAATTGGTGTATATTTTGAATTATTCCTTAATATTAATACTGTCCCCTTCAAGTTAATCACCATCGGATTATAATACACTTATGCCATCGCTTTATCCAATTCTCCAAACATTTCTGGAAAGCACTTTTTGGTATGGCCTTCGGTTTTGTCTTATCAGCGATTCGGTCTTTATCTCCTTTATGGCCGCGAAACGTGGTTTTTTCATAGTTCTGTTCATCTTTGGAAACAGGAAAAAATTACAGGTGGCCAAGTCCAGTGAATACGGTGGCTGGTCATCAATGCGGTCTTGTTTTTTTTAAAAAAAAAAAAAACTCAAACAATCCGCAAGGCGTGCGTCCTTCATTTTCGCTATGAAATAATCCTGAAAATTCGGCGATCATTCCAAAACGCGTCTTTCTAGTTTCGATAACTATTTTTGAAAAAATCAAGCCATAGAAAACTTATTTCTAATACTCTTTTTAAAAATAAATCAAAAACGGTTTAATTTTGCACAATCATTCCGACGTGTCTTTTTCGCACAGTATTCGAGGAGGCATCCGCGAGAGTGATAAAAAAACCGTATTCAAGTATCTATTTATTAAACCGCTCCGCCGACGCATAACTTCTTAACTAGCCGAAAAATAGAACGTGGTTCTATTTTGCGTCAAGATACTATTTAACTCGCCGATCGGCGTCTAAACGAAGTTTTCTACATAAATCGCCAAATTTGCAAGTAAATTAAAAAAAAGTGTACATCGGGCCTTAGTTGTATCTGTGTGAGTACCTGTGTATGTATGCAACGCGACAGGTATGTTGAGGTAGAAAGGCGAATGATCATTGATCAGAATGATCGGCGTTCAGTAATCGACATTCTAACCACACGATGATTTCTCCAACCAAACTTAAGAATATTAAATAATCTTAAAAAAGTCCTTAAGGTACCCCAGCATCAAGTTATTTGAGGAATTTGTGATCTTAGATATAAAGCAATTATATATTTTTAGAATAATAATGTTTGTGAAAGCAAATTATTCTACCAAATCCCAAAAGGAACTCTCCCACACTACCAGAAGTTAAACTAGAGGATGGGTCACGGGGTCTATTACAAACTCTGAATTCGGGCGAAGAAATTTCAGGTTTCTGGGCCCCAAAATATTTAATATGTTACCCAAACATTGTAAAACCCTGACCCGGATTCAATTTTATAAAAATATAAAAAATTCGTTACTGGGTTTAGGTAGAGAAAAATCGAAAAATTTACTCAAAATATATTCTTAAATAAAAAATCATATAAATTACTATTGTATAACTGTATAGTAAATGAACTAGTAGGTAGTAATGTTATTATTTATTTTTGCATAAAAATGTCTGCCTTAAAACAGGTTGTACCTAGTTAGGCAGACTAGACATGATTTAGAGAAATCTATTACCGAAGTGTGTATGTTATAGATAAAGTAATTGTTATTTTGTTAAAAAACTATAATTATTAATATTATTATTAACTGTTCCATTATATATTTTACATGAGGCTATTATAAGCCAACTTAGGCATCTCCACCTTACACGAAAAATTAGTTATTGATGCCGAAATAAACCATACATAAAAACCTACCTACCTAAATAATAGCGTAATTCAAAACCGTCTCTAAATCTTGCAAAAACATATTTTAATTATCCTACTTGAACCGCAAAAGTTTTTCGCAAATATGAAGCTACTCCTTCAATGGAGATTTCTAAGTTTGCTTCTCATACCCTCATATATCGATAACATTGCGGTAAATATAATATACTACGCTCTTAGTTTATGGGGTTAGTTTGAGTTTCAATTTGCGTAAATTAATTGGGAATCATGATCGTACGTATGCATGTAGGTTTTGACTTTAATGGATTTTTAAACTGCAATATTTTATTATTTCTGGACTGGCACCTGAAGCGTAAGACTGATCGCCTTACGTTCATGTAAACCACTGTGTGCGTAAAGGGGGTGATGGCATATCGTTATGCGAGAGGTAAACTACAGTCTCTCCTAAAACCCAACTTTCCAGGAGAGACATATTAGTGATTTATCCTTAGAGTAATAACCTTATAGAGTTGCCCATACGAAGAAAAACCATTCTACGATTATTGACCACGAAGTTAGCTACAGAATACAGCAATACAACGGGCCGTAGGTACTAGGGTAAAGAATTGCGAGCGCTAACCAAAACCGTCCATTACACGTTTGTTGTAAAACTAATACCGTTGGGGACCGCGTGAGTTGAAGTACTCTCTTATGGTGGAGAAGGTTCAGAAGAAATTTCTTCGGTGTCTCTACATGAGGGAGTGCGAATATTATCCATGGCTTTATCCCACTGAGTTCCTCCAGGGTATGCTCGGTTACAGCAGTTTGAAGACCAGAAGGAATGTGTATTTAACTATTGTTGCGCGGTATTATTGACAACCCTGAAATTATGCGGAGCATTAGCTTTTATGTTCCGGATAATTATCTTAGACAGCGTCAGCATAGACTGTTTCACATTCCAATATACAGGACTAACCTGCCAATGGTTATGCCTGTTGGAAGGGCTATCTCTATGTTGAACAATGTTACTTTGGACATTGACATTTTTCACGTCTCAGAGGGAGTTTTTCGTTACAAGATTCTTTTACTTTTTTAATATATTATTCTCTGGATATTATGTATACTTATGTGTTTTTTTTATGTATACCTAATTTTACCTAATTATTTATATATGTATGAATTAAGATATTTCATTTTGTATATATGAATAAATAAAATTGAAAATTGAATAGAAATATTAAAAATCAAACTAAAACCAAACCAACAATTTAAAACGCTTTTAATCTATGCAATTGATTTTAAGGGCTTCTCTAGAGAATTATTACTCTAAGGAGTTTTTATACTTTCTTATCTTGTATTTTCAATAAGAGGCTTTAAAGTAAATTCGTTTTCTAAAATATATTGATTCACATTACAAAAATACAAGCTTTCAAAGTACTGTGGGTTTTCTTATTGTCCTTAACCTTTTATTTGGTGTGGACTTAATAAAAAAATATAAAAAAAACTTTTTTTAGGAGAAATTAGGATTTAACGCTATTTACCATGTAAAAGAGGACGAAATTCTTTATTTCGAAATATTAATAATTCAATGTAATCATATCTGAAGTTACTGTAGTTTACCTCTTGCATCAGATACAGCGACCATCAGTGATATTCTGTGAAATTGTTTTATATATTTTCATTCTTTATTTTGATTTTACATCCTAAACTATTCTGGTAATGATTTCAATCAAACCAACAACAAACAAACTTTAAATTTATTTCAACAAAGAGGGAAAACGATTTTGAGAAGGGAATATGGAACTCTAGGCATTTACAGGGCTTATGACCTGTCATTGGCTGGTTTAAGTGGCCACTTTTGTTCTTTTTAATATTTTATTTTTACAAATTTTCTTCGTTTTAAATATGCCAATATGTCTTCTTGCTCATACTGATCATCGTGGTTTCGGATGTGACAAGGTTTAAAGAACATCCTGTATATATTTATAGAGTTTTCTCAAATAGCATGTAGATATAATGTAATATAATTATTTGATATTTTTTATGGTAGTAGATTTATTTTAGAAAAATATTGAATAGCCAACCCACGGTTTGCTATTCAGGCTTTTCATATTGACAGTACGATACAAATATTACATTTTATCTATATTTGTGAGTGACTGACTGTGTTGTCACTTAGTCACATTTAAAATATTAATGATGAATGGCATTTAAAGTGCGTTTATCATTTCGGGTGGGCACTTTTCATACCGAACACCTAAGTGCCCATTTGTGTAATTAGTGAAAAAATAAACGAAACCGATCACGGGTAGACTGGGAAAAATGTAGACCTTAGCATTATTTGATAATTCATTTCTAACAATAAATTATTTTTGCTTCCGTAGGGTGTCATCAACTGTTATATTTTGCTAGAGTATTCGAAACTTCTGGCCCAAATCACACATCCCTTCGCGCCTGTCTGATAGCAAAACGATGCATCTGTATATGCACCGTTTTGCCGTAATACGCCTCAAAGTAATCTACTCCCTGAGATCTATCATACGGTATTTAATGTGCAGACCTCCAACTATCCGAATCAATCGGCCATTCGAATGATTGGATTTTTTCCCGAAAAAATTGTATTTTTTTATTTTATTTTTATTTATTTGGAAGTTCAACAAGGATACATAAAATACATACATTTTTTAAGTAAGCATTACTTACATTCTTTATATATATCCTCAATTGTGGAACTCTATTTAGGTTTATTTTTATTAATTACTGTGATATGTTAAACATGAGAGAAAAAAGTATTTTTAAAGAAAAAGAGCTTTAAATTAATTACGAAAATGAAAAAGCAACACTTTTACATGTTACGCGTAATTACAAGTGCTGTACATTAGTACAGCTTTTTCACCGCATTTGAGGACATTAGTCTCCTTGGCGGTGTCCACATACACGGACAATTCGCTTATTGTCAAACGAGGAAAGCTGCCCGAAGGAGCTCTCTGAAATCTGGTAGCCTTAGCATCTTTGTGCTGAAAGAAGTTAATCCAGAAGTACATAATATGTACTTACAAGTGCTGTACATTAGTACAGCTTGCCCACCACATACCGCACACCGCATCTGAGGACATTAGTCTCCTTGGCGGTGCCCACATACACGGACAATTTGCTCATTGTCAAACGAGGAAAGCTGCCCGAAGGAGCTCTCTGAAATCTGGTAGCCTTAGCATCTTTGTGCTGAAAGAAGGTAATCCAGAATAACATAATATGTACTTCATTGGTATTACATTAGTAAAGCATGTACGTACCGCACTGTAAACAAAAATCTACAAAGGGTGACACATTTTGAATGCGTTTGTAGGGTGTACCCGTAAAGTTACCGGGCCGGGTGGATTGGCGTGGCATGTGTGCAAAGGGCCAATGTCAATATAAGCGATGAGGGCCAGATAGCTCTCAAACGCACCACTCCACAACATGACACAATAATGTAAACCCACGTTTTGTAATTTTTGCACATACTGCTTGCGATAAATTGTTCACTTATTTTTAAAGTAGGTATTTGTGTTTCAATTCGATAACATTTTATTTGTTCCTTAAAAACGAGTTGTTTTTTATGAATCTGTACCATCTGTTGACCTTTATTTAACGAGAAACTGTGTCACTGTAGCCATGAAAATCTAACCTTTTTTGTTTAAATGTGTTTTTTTTCGTTTTAAGGTAAATTAATTTTAAGTTTGATCTTAAATAATGATTTCAATATGTGTCCGGGCGGATAAAGAATACGGTTATGCGTGTAAAAAAGAACCAGAACTGGCTGCTTTCAGGTAAAAATCCTGAATAAGGAAATCAAGTGGAGATAAGTTCGCCTCGTTGTGCAGTGGTTGGCGCGTTCGTCTACCATTCTTGAGGTCCTGGGTTCGATTCCTGGCAAGGTAGCCTTGAAATATTTATTTCAAAGGTTTAAACTGCACTACTTCACTTTCCCCTTTCCTTCGTTTAACAGATGATCAAAATACATGCGCTGCATTTGGTTTACAAAATTAGTGCCTTATGCATCCCTGTCGCGCAAAGGGGAATGATGATGAATTAAAATTAGCCTTTGAGGACTGAACAAAAAAGGCGTTAACATTAGATGTGTCCGTTGTTTTCCAAATTTAAAAATGAGCACAAGTAAAACAAAATAGTGAAGGTTATACGTCATTCGAATGAAAATTTTCTGCTCTACAAGATATTGTGTTTGCTTTTCAAAATTGACTCCATTTCTTCGTAATTGCAGTCTCCCTTCTTGAGGCCAATCATCCATGCTACTTTTCTTAGCATATGATGTTGCACCGATTCGGTATGATTCATCCGGCCTACTTAAAAGGAAGACCAGGCCCTGAATTGATTATGAATGGCTATCTCCATCATTATATACTGAGACGGTAAAAACTAATATCGATATTAATGTGTATATTTGTATGAAAATTCAAAGCATCTTCGTCGGTAACCGGTAATTGAACATGTTAAGAAATAAAATTTGTAAACATATTCCATTTTTCATACAGAAAACTTAATTTTACTTTGTAGATAAAATTGAAGATAAATTTTAACTTCCCATCATAATTAACATATTACAACAGAGATGAAGAACATTTAAGAAAAGGTAATATAGAAGTCTAGGCATCTACAGGGCTTATGACCTGTCAATGGCTGGTTTAAGTGGCCACTTTACACACCGTGTAACATTCACCATTCTGCCTATATTTGAACATCTATATTCCTTCAATTCTTTCATCTGTTGATCTTTCTGAAGTAAAAGAGCTGAAACCTTTATTTAAATGTTCTTCATCTCTGTTGTAATATTTTAATATAAACAGCTCCCCAGGGAGTTGAATCCAGTCCTTGTCTACAAAAATTTGGACAAACTCAAAATATTGTTCCCATCATAATTTAAAATAAAAAGATATATTTATTTATTTTTATTTATTTATTCATATTTTTTGCTTACAAACTATATTAATAATAAAAATAATATGACCTCACTGGGGTTTCCCGTGCCGAGGACACTTAACAATATACTTTTTATTATATATAAATATATTATAGAAGTCCCGAATTGAGCTGTAATATAATTCACATGTACCATACTTTGTAAAAATACTTTGTTTTATATGATTTACGAATAAAAAAATAATAATTTAAAAATGAAAAAAATACCTCCTAACTTATGTACTCGTATGTCAATAACACCTAATACATGCAAATGTTTGAAACTGGAATTTCGGTACTAATATTTCAGAAGGAATTTGCGGTTGCCATTAAGATAGTATGTCATTTGGTATTTTTCGTCGTTTAGTAGGTTTATAAAAAACATAGCTTATCAGCACCCTAATTCATAAAACAAATGCTCTACTTTCGACATTTTAGCAGCACGAACGATTAGTTCATTCGGAAATGGCTTGCGATTGTATGGTACGAGTACATTACAAAATTATAAAATAGAAACCCAATCATAATGAAAGCGTTTTCCGAATAATATAATTAATTACCCAATCGTTATATTTAAACACATGTCAGTATAAAATCAACCATGGCCATGGGATAGATTTTCTTATTAGATGTAAATACATCGATACATAAATTACCGATAAATAAATTTTCGTAACATAATACCTATTTTTTGGAGTATTATGTTGAATTTTGCCTCGACTAATTTTTGAAGTTTGCTATGGAACATAGGCATTTTTCTAACACCAATTAAGGTAACAAATTTCTCCGATTTTGCTACTTTAAAGACTCGTATATTTATTTTTTAGAAGAAAATAAATGTTTACGTTCTCATGATGTACCTAAATATTTCAATTTGAAATAACTCGCTATAAATATATGGGAATCAAGTTGTGGTAATAAGAGATTTGAACCTCGGACCTTTGATTCGTGAGTCCGCGGCACTAGCACAGGACCGCAACCCTGTTTTACATATGAATAATATATAACACTCCTTCTTTCTTCCTTTTTTATTTTTGTTTTCTTCCCTAAAATATGTTTAAATAAATTTATTTAAATTCTTACCTTTTAATTATTTTTATATTATTTCCATTTATGTTAATACATTAGTTGTAGTTATACGAACTTTAAAAAAAAAATTTTTTACTTTGAATTTAATTTTTAAACAACTTTCATTTATGTTTTTTTCCTTCTTTTTTGTACTTCAAAAAAAATGATAACCTTAGATCATAGAATTAAGATTAGATATAATGATAATATAATATGGACACTTCACTGGTTTATTAGAGTTAAGTCTAACTGTATACACTTTAAAGCTATGTAATTGTATTGTATGTTTCCTCAATAAAATAAAAAAATAATAATAACGAGCCTTAGGTACTCAGGCCGAGAATTGCAAGCGTAACCCGGAACCCTCTGTAACACGTTTGTTGTTAAACTAAAAAAAAACAAAACGCTTTTGGAACGTTTTTGAAACGCTTTTGTTCTATGCAATAGAGCTAGAAGGATTTTCTAGCAAATGATTGCTCTGAGGTTTTTCTCCTTATTAGATAAAAGGTACATATTTGTATTTGATCAGAACAAATGTATGTAACAACAATCCTCGCTTGTCAGAACCAGAAACGGAACTTAAGTAAATTTGCTGAAGCATTGCCCCTTTTTAGTTTACAGAGAATGCAACTGGAGGCGCGATGCAGAAGTCTAAATGAGGATTTACACGATGTTCATGTAGGAATTAGTCATAAGGACTTGTCAAGAGAGGTAACATTATACATGATAGATATAGTAAAGGCAATAAAAGGTATCAACGATAGCAGGACACCAAATGCCGAACACTCTTCAAGTGGATTGGAAGGACTGTTGATGTTAAGTAAATAACAGCATTTATCGATACTATTCCTGGCCGATTATCTTTCGTTCCCATCCTTCCTTTGACCCATCCTTATGGTACCTGCCTAACATCAAGATATTCAAAATTAGAAGATTCGGATTTAGAACAAAAACCAAACAACATTTTTGACTTCACATAAAATCAGATAAAAAGTGGTTGGAATCGTCGCGCGTCGTGGAAAACGCTATTACATTTTATAGTTCATTTTGTCATCCAGTGCCAGAAATTGAAGAACATTCAGATCATTTTAAAGGTAGGTATCCATTCCGTGTTCCTATCCTTTCTCAAATATTTCCAAATCACAAAACTGAATGAAATTCGTTTGTCATTTACAGTCCGCATCCTCCTGACGAGTTTTCTGTGGTTTCCTCGTCACTAGAGCAAATGCGGAGAAGCTCCTTAAACAGGCCACAGCCGAAACATCCCATCCGATCCTAACATATTGAGCCATAATCGGCAGAACAACGTAACCGACAAATTGTGAATTGTGTAGGAGAAGGTTTTCTTAAATTTTTGTTCCATGTATTTTTTTTAATAATTCGGTAAATGGTAATTATAATGGTTAGTTACTGTCAACACTGAAATGACTGCCAAATTGTTTAAATACCTTCCGCTTTTAAGATACTGGCGGTAACGCTGTTTTGCCTGTAACTCTGACTGTGGTGCAAGCTAGCGTAACCGCCTACATTGTTGTCGGTTACGTTGTTTTGCTTAGCTTAAAAATAATATGTCAACCTTAGAGTATATGTAGGTATATACTCTAAGATGTCAACATATTTTTTATTTTTTTAAAGAGTGGAATGATGCGGAGTAATACATAAAAAATATAATTGGCCTATAATTTTGGTTTATTTGTAAATATTGCATTTTTTTTTAAAAATGGCTGTTGTTTTCTTTTAATTATTAAAATAATCAAAAATAAATATCCTTAAATGTGGCAGGTGAATTTATAGAGCTGGTGTTTTGAACACTTGTGCAGGGGGCAATAAGGAACACTTTTCCTTTAAAAATACGCAATTCGCCAAAAATGTCGCTTACGTTGTTCTGCCGATTATGGCTCGATATTATAAACATATTTTATAAATGCACTGTTTAAAACTAATTATTAATTTCGCAATGAAACTTTCCTTTTCATACAAGTTTTTCTCTGTTTTTGATGTGTATTATTATTTATTATTATCTTTTTCTTAAACTAACGTATTAAATATTTTTGTGTACCAGATATTATCTTATTATCTTATATATACTTACTGTAAACTAATTTTTATTATAAGTTTTTAATAATAATTTATTAATACCATTTTTTTATACGTATAAGAAGTATATGTATATATATTTTTTTTGTTTAAATTCTTTACAATTTGCTTTTTAATTCAATTACCTTTCTTATATCCATATTTTTTTTCTTTTTTACTATGTAATGTTTCACTTTTTATTTTGCATGGCAGTATGCTTTTTGTTGTTTCTACAAAGCGTTGTTTATTTTTTTAATTATTACTTACTATGTTTGTACTTACCTGTATATTTCTTGTGAATGCCCCTTGGGTGTATTGTAAAATTAAACAAAATAAAAATAGATAAATAAATAAAATAAAATATTTTATCAAAAAAATTTAAAATTTCATTGAAGTCAATTGGATAGATTATTGTTTTCTGAAGTAAAAAAATACATAACTATCCCTTTGAAGTAAATATAAACCTTGTCCATAATAAGCAAGGTAAAAAATTATATAAAAAAATATAAAAAATTAAATTGTTTAGGTATAGACAAAAATGATTGGAAATATAGAAAAAAAAGTGTCAATGTCATAAAATATTGAAACCGCGTACCAAAACCAAACAGGCTACCTAGATATTAAGAAACGATTCGATACAAGCCTAGTGTTTACGCACCAGTAAATAAATTAAGCGCCGCGTCCACAGGTACAAGCAGTTTTGCAAGCATTTATTTACGACTGACGATGTCGTTAAACGAGCTGTTTGTCAACCAAAATGCTGACACAAGACGTCCCGAGGTGACACATTCAACTGCATGCATATTTGTTTCCTAATGATAGTTCCTACCTGTTACAAACCACATACCGCACGAATGGTGACGCTTTTGAAATACGCAGATACCAAAATACGAAACCAACTGCCTGAAGTAACAAAAGTGTGTAGTAAACATGTTATAAGAAATAATTAATTTATAATAGTTGCCGCTAGAGGCAAAATTAGCAGTTCATAATGGAGTCCTGGTCCCAACCTTGATGTATGGGAGACGAAGTATGGACTTGGAAAAACAGGGATATAAGTAGGCTGAATGCTGTCGAAATGCGATCTCTCGATCGATCGCAAATGTCGAGATCCGTACATTATGCAAGGCTGAGACAAGCGCTATCGACAAAATCAAGAAAGGAGTTCTGCGTTGGTTTGGACATGTAGAGCGAATGGACAGCGAAATAACGGCTAAAAATATTTACGATGCAAATGTTGATGGATGCAGAAATAGAGGAAGACCGAGAAAGATATGGCATGACCAAATCCAACAAAAATTTGAAGATGGACGTGTTAAAAGTCGGAATAATCGGCGCGCGTGCATGAGAAGATGTATGAATGTGGAGGAAGCGAGATCTGTATGCAAAGATAGGGTGATGTAGCGTTCTATCCTCTCTGCCTAGCCTTACGGGGAAACGGCTGGATCGGATTGTTATCGGGTGTAGTAAGGTTCATTCTATGTTCTGCTAAAAACAACTAGACAGCTTTTGTACAAAAAACTGTAATAATCAACTTGAATGAAAATAGTGTAAGTCACAAAAACGGCATTTCTCAGTTTGCAAAAAACACCCGCAGCACTAGAAAAATCTGACGGTACTTTAAAAAGCATTAAAACTGGTCAAATACTTAACTAGTTAAAAATTCTCGTTTGTAATATTTAAAAAAAACTCATGTATTGATTGTTTATTCTCAAAGTCAAAAACATTCCAACGATCGTTAAGATTTGATTATTCACTCGTTTCATAAAGGTGTTATTATCTCAGTTTCACTTTTCTATGGCTGACTGCTTTTTGCTGTTGACCAGAACCAATGACGTTTTAAATTAACTCATTTTTATGAAAATGTATTTTTATTGATTTTTTCGTTGATTTTCGGGAATCTTCGCCGTCCAATTAAATGCTCTAATTTTTACCGTGTGTAAAAATTATTTTTATATCCAATTTCCCGTTGCATTGAACTTCTCCATTCAGTCAGTATCAATAAAGGTTTTAGCTCTTTTCCTTCATAAAAATCAACACGTGGAACAATTTAAGAAACATGGATGTTCAAACATCGGCAGAATGGTTGGAATTGAACATCCATGTTTCTTAAATTGTTCCACGTGTTGATTTTTGTGAAGGAAAAGAGCTAAAACCTTTATTGATACTGACTGAATGAGGAAGTTTAGTTCAGAATGTTACACAGTGTCTAGAGAGGGCCACTTAAACCAGCCAATGGGTCGTAAACCCTGTAAACACCTAAAATTCCATATTCCTTCTCGTAAATTAATGTTCTCCAACTTCGTCGTTATATATTAATCTAAATAACTCCCTCGGGGTGAAATCCAGTGTTTGTTTATAAAAATTTGGAACTACTCAAAAGATTGTTTAATAATATTGTCTATAATATAATAAAATAAATATCTTTAAATCAAATAGGTGCGAAGGTTTTCACGGTCACTGTTATCAATATGTTTCTTTTTTGGGAGATACCCTAAAAATAAACATATTGATTTTTAAGTTGTTTGATGAAGTATTTACTATCCTGATAATTCTGAACAAAGACGACTGAATTCCATAATCTTAAATTGACATAACTTGGACCCAGCAATAAAATAGTGCCGTTCTTCATGTAACATTTTTAAGACAGTTTTCAATGATTTTGCAAAAGTATGCACTTATTGCTTTCGCGTAATGCTTCTGTATTTTTATATTCGTGATTATCGTAAATTGGGTGCCGAAAACCGTGAATAATTTTGTTTATCGCTCGCTGGTTAAATATCCAAGGCTAACAGAAGATGTTTTATACAATAAACGATAAAAACGCTTATTCTTCTAAGTCGATCTACCCAATAGAGCGAGGAATACGATGAACTAAAATTATGTTTTTTTAAAGTGGAATAGAGTTTTGCCTTTTAGAATCCGTATTACACTAACAAGACATCGACATTTGTCGATATATACTCGTATAAGCATCGAGCGTGGAAAGGAAAAAAATCTTTAGCGACATGCAGCCAACTTTACTGAAGAGCCAAATAAAGTTTTTTTTTTAATGAATAAAACAATCGCGTATTTTAAACTTTTACTAAATTATTTGATTTATTTATTTAAATTATTTATTGTACGGCACAAGTGCCTTTTACGATATAAAATGTAACATTATAATGAGTTCGGTTCGTTAATACTTAAATTATGTAGGAATTACGCCAAAATAATAGGTATCTGAGTATGAGATTTTTATATTAATTAAAAATAAAAAGCAATGTAAAACTTGAATTGTTGCTACATGTCGCTACGTGGGCCCCGATTACAATGGGAAGTAAACAATTATCTTCAATTTTATCTACAAGGTAAAATTAAGTTTTCTGTATGAAAAGCAGAATATGCATACAATTTTTTCTCCTAAACACGTTCAATAACCGAAGAACATACTTTAAATGTTCATGCAAATATACTCATTTTCGTAAACAAATATCGGTTTTTCTTTATAGACAGTCGAAGATAACTCTGTTGATTTTCCATTGTAATCGGGGCCGTGGAATAAAATTCAGAATTTACGATAAAAAGGAAAAAATGTAAAGTTTTTAAAATATAATTGTTATTATTTTTAACTTATACAATACAATTACAATATGGTATTGTGGGTGGGATGGTGCATATGACAATTTATTAAAACCTCTTAAAATAGTACAAAGATTAATTTTTAAAGTAATTTAAAGAAACCCTCAACATTAAATACGAAAAGTCAATATAAAATATTTAAGGTTCATACAGTAGACACTCTTTATAAAATAAATTATATTATACAAATTTATAAAGAAGAAAAAATAAATGAATTTGAGATGAATAAGTCACTCAAGATACCAACATAATATTATTAAATTCCTAAATTCCACACAAGTCATGAAGTCTTCAATGGTGTAAAAAATTATAATAATCTTCCCAATGAATTAAAAATTATATCAATAAATAAATTTCAAGTAGGTAAATCTAAAGATATTTTTTGAACACGTGTAAAAATTACATTAAATTTTAATTAGTATGAATGTATTATTGTTTTATGTTTTTTCTTTATAAATCCTATTTTTTTTCTTCTCATGTACTCGTATTTAAAATTATATAAACTCTTATAAATAAACAACTACAACAGTGTAAGTCACTCTCCAAGCACAAGAGTTAGTCTCTTTTTTGGAGAGTTACAGTGATAAAATTTACTAGGTGTGTAAAAGTAGATATGTATAGAATTTTTTTAAAAAACATGTACCTTTTATGAAATATATTGGTAAAAAAAATTAAAAAAATTATACACAGATAAATTTTGCGTAAAAGTGCGTTTTCAAAACCAAAAATGGTGATCATGGAGTGAAGGGGAAGACTGAAATCACGCGTTGATCCGTTGATTAGGTCGTATTGCAATCGTGGACGGAAGCATTTATCATATATGAGCGTGTTGTGACGAATCTCCGTATTTATTTCTAACGTATTTTTTGTTGAATAGTAAGTGATATGTTTTTAATAAGCAAAATACACATATTTAAAGATAAATAATCAAGTCAAATATATAGGCAAATTTTGGTACCGCCTTTTTGCGAAAATAATATTTCCCGTTAATTTAAAGTACACTTCTGCCGCCTTACCTAGACCTTTGTTACCAACTTAAATTCATTTTTAATCATTTTATCAATTTTAATCTAACAGCTTTATATGCCACAGCTGTATGTTTATATGATATAAATGGATCGACGAGTGGATCAAGCCAAATAGGTAAAATGTGTATACTGTTTATGAAATATGGTCTATTGATCTATTTAAATTGGTTATGTTTTTTTATGATTATATTGTTTATTATGTTAATGATAATTAGGTTAACTAGATAATTAACGTTTTTTTATTATTATATTTTTGTTAACTTTGTTAAATAAGTCATTTAAGGCATGTTTCACATTTAGTAAAAGGTTTCCCTTGGCACGGGACACCCTAGTGAGGGAACATTATTCTGTATAAAAAAAAGAATACAAACAATGTAAAAGTACTAATAAATTAATAAATAAATATGTCTCTTTTATTAAGATAGCATAAAATTTAAAAAAATATATGTTGTCAAGAGCAGTGCAGGTATTTACGAAAATTATTGGAGATACGCACTAATTGAGTTAAGGTCATTATTTTTTTAATTGTAAATCGTAACGTGTCACAATTCGTGTTTTGGTTTTTTTAAATGGATTACAAGTTATTACAGTTTCAATATATTTAAAGAAAAAGAGGAAAAATGGTTAAAACATCGAATGAAGCATAAGTATTTTTTGCCTCAAACAACAAGCAGAATAAAGCCGGGCGGCCTCTAGGTATCCGATTATCCGATCTCAGCGATCAATGTAAAAAAAAAACCTAAAATGTATAACGTCTTAGGAATAAATCTTAGTTAATAAGTACACACGTACAACTTATTTTTCATTGTATTGTATACTATATAAGAAATTTAAAAAATATATTTAAAAAAAAAACAGCAATTGTAATTCTATTTTGTGTAATTCTAAAATGAGGAAGTTCAGTGTATTTTTTCTTTTTTTATTTGTTAATAGAATATTAGACTAGGCCAAATTATTTTTATTTAAATTTTAATATATCGTATTATTAGCGCTATGATTTTTTAAAGTTTTGTATTTCTGAAATAACTCCGCGCGTGTCGTCAGAGGTTGTTCTATGTCAGTTTTTCCGATTGGTTCGTTTGCGGTGACCAAACCGGATATCCTTCAAAGCTCTCATATCATTGGATGGTTCATATGAACCAGTGACGTCATTCAAAGTAGTGCGTTTTTATTTAAATATTTTTTATTATTTTTTCGTACATTTTCAGAAACATTGCGGTACAATTTAATGCACTGATTTTTATTGCGCCCAAGAAAACATTTGTTGTATCCAATTTCCCGTAGGGCTGAAGTTCCTCATTGAAGATATGCCTATATGCATGTGAAATTGTATCGACGAATAACTTTAAATGGTATGTTTTCTAGTATGTATCTTTGTTGAAGTACCCTATAAAATAAAATAAAATAGCCAAATAATCTATGTTCGAACATAGGAAGAATTGTGAATGTTACACAGTGCGTAACGTGGCCACTTAAACCTGTTAATGACAAGCTATAATCCCTGTTAATGTTTAACTTTCATATTTCCTTCTCTAAAATTGATCTCTAGATCTTTGTCGTAACAGTTAATTTGTTTATTTTTTAAAGGAAATATTTGCGTTCGTATTATTTACCCAAATATTTCGATTTTGGGGCCATTTTCAACGAGTTGTAAATAACTTAGTATTTGAAAATGTGAATAAGTTAGGGTAGAGGTTGGTAGAGGGGATCGAACCTCGGTCCGCCGCACTAGCCGCGGGACCACAACCTGATTCAAAAACTAAAAACTTAAAAACTAAGCAAAATATGTTTACTTTTATCTAGTTTTTAGTCCAATGTTATAATTTTGAATTCTAATGTTATTTGAAGTAGCTTAGAAATACTTCTACTCTGACTTATCAAATAAACGAAATATTTCTCGTCTAACCCGCATTTTCCGTGGAAAATCAATATTTTTAGTGTAAATTAGATAAAATAACGACCACAACTTCCTTTGTTTGTGTATTTGAAGGTTACTTTATTTTATTTACACATTATTACATCTACTTAAAATCACAAATATTCAAGTAATGAATAATACATTTCTTAAATAAATAAATGGAAAATACAGATGTGTCTGTGAAATAAAACCAGAACCCTGGATGAGTGTTTTTGACGCGATTGCTACTCTCAGGTAAAAATCATGAAAACGGAAATCTTGAATACCTAGTTATCGAGTCGAAAACACTTGTCCAGGATTCTGGTTTTATTTCACACCCAGAACTGTATTCTTCATCTGTGTAGACACAAACTAAAAGCTTCGTGTAAAATAGTAAATAAAATGGCTAATGATTTGGTACAAGAATCTTATGCGGATTTCGAAGATAAAAGATCCAGGCATCACTTTTGTGAGTTTCCTGACATTTCATGATCAGATCGAAACAGTTTGTAGTAGTTCGTTGAAGATGTAAGGAGTTAGGATTCGTCTTGCGTACTGCTAGGATTTTTGGTAATACACGAGTACTGAGAATTTTTTATAAGTCGTTGGTAAGTAGACTCGATAGTGGCTCGATGATTTGGGGACCGTGTGAGTTGAAGTACTCTCTTATAGTGGAGATAGTTCAGAAGAAATTTTTTTCGGTTCTCTACATGAGGGAGTGCGGATATTATTCATGGCTTTATCCCACTGAGTTCCTCCAGGGTATGCTCGGTTACAGCAGTTTGAAGACCAGAAGGAATGTGTATTTAACTACGCACTTCTTTCGATTGTTGCGCGGTATTATTGACAACCCTGAAATTATGCGGAGCATTACCTTTTACGTTCCGGATAGTTACCTTAGACAGCCTCAGCTTAGACTGTTTCACATTCCAATATACAGGACTAACCTGCCAATGGTTATGCCTGTTGAATGGGCTATCTTTATGTTGAACAATATTACTTTAACATATTATTCTCTGCAAATTTGATTTCATTATTTTATTTTATAAATTTATTGCATAAAATTAGTAGACATATTCAATAACAGGAAATCTATATAAAACTAATTAATATAAAATGAAAACGGAGTGTTCTCTGTTTATGATAGTCTCCATCTAACATGGCTCAGCCTGTTCTAAGATGAAGATTTTTTATCTTTTAGAGCAAAAGTAGTCCTATACTAATAAAAAATAACATATACATAAAAAAAAAACTAAAACTACCTAGTTATAAATGCCATGCTAATCAAATGTAAGAAATTCGTTATTATACCAATATAAAGTGCCAAGAATACATGTTACCTAAACATTAATAATATACTATAATATATAATAAAAAACAAATGTAAAGCAATGAAATACATAAAAATATAAAGAATATGTGTACCAATTATATAAAGTACTACGTTTTTTGATTTACATATATTTTTCAATAAATCTCTCGCTACACTATTTATATATGCAGTTATTTTTATTTTGAATTTTGTTTTACATTTTGAGTCTTTTATATTTGGCAATAAATCATTAAATGTTTTTGGAGCAATGTCATTTTATTGCTTTTTACCAAAGGCGGTTGATAAAAATGGGACAATACAGTTAGTCTGTGTGGCTGAACGAGTGTTTGTATTTTGTTGGGTTCTTTTGACCTCACTTAATTTATCTTAAAATTTAAGTAGTCGGCACCTCAAAAACAATATACATATGTATACTTATGTGTTATTTTTATGTATACCTAATTTTACCTAACTATTTTAAAATGTATAAATTAAGATATTCCATTTTGTAATGTACATATATATGAATAAAAAAATAAAAAATAAATAAATACGATTAATTTTGGAGAAGAAGTCAAAAGAGTCTACTTTATTATTTAGTAATTCATAAAAATAGCGCATACTTCAGATATAGTGCGTCTATTTTCAAGGGTAAAAAATTTATTTTGTTTAGCAGATTGGCTGTAAGTGCAAAGCGTTTTTTTGTTTTTATAATGTAAGTATTTAAAAAATTTACGTTGAACATTTTCAATTCTTTCAATGTTTTTTGTGTATTGTGGGCTCCACACAACGGGTGCAAACTCCAAGTTACTGCGTACAAAAGTGTTGTATGAAGTCTTCAATGTATTTGGTAATATGTTCGTATATCTCTTTCTTACATTAATGATCGCATATTTATCGTGATTTGCTATCTTTTTGTCCAGTTTTTTAATGCAACGCAATATTTGCTGTATCGAGATATAGCCAGTCTAGGAATAATATGCCTATTTATTATACGCCATTGATTCAAATCTATATTTTTATTCTATGCCGCAATAGCGGTACGAAATAAACAATTGATTTGATTGATTTACAAAAAAACATGAATCATTTCTTACCTGTGTCCCGTATGGTAAAATCCAATTTAAGTTGGTCATACTTTCAAATAATAATGATTAGTGATTAAATTCCACGAGAATGTTGGACCGTATAATTGTGGAATTTGGCGGCCATTTTAGTAGAAAGGCGATTTAACACGAATTTTATCGGGCTATTGATATTTTTATGTATCCGTTATACAAGAAATGAAGGTTTTATTTTCCATAGTTCGTCCGCCTCCTGGTTTAGTGGTTAGTGTGTTTACCTACCATGCATGTGGTGTTTACGATCTCTTATATATTAACACTATATCTTATGACTGACACTTGTCTATTTGAATAGTGATATCCGAGCTACGGGTTAGCATCCTATATCTCCGAATCAGACCATTGATTTATAATATTATTTATTCATTTATTAACATATACGACACGCAGTGCCTTTTATATTTATATTTTTACTTTTACTTTTTAAAAAGATACATATTTGAAATAAAATAAACATTTCAATATATGTGAAAAACTGAAATTAAGTTGAAAAGTATTATTTTACATAAATACTATATGTACCTATAACACAGCAGTTTTGTATAAAAAACATATTTAGATATAAAAAAAATAGTTAAGCAATGTGTGCAGATAAAATTTTAAAAGAATAATAATGTATATAAATTTTTCTTTAAAATTATTTTGTCTCAAAAAAATAGTAATAATAATGACAATTAAAGTAATTTAAAAAATAAGTATACACGTAGATATGGTACACAATAGTACCCATACAAAAATAAACATGGAAAGCACCATAATATAAAAAATGTAAATTACCGTTCATCATTTTTGAAATGATTTAATAGAGTTGATTTATATAAGCTATACTTTATGTGAAAAATATCAGCAACGTCGGAATAGTTATAGCCGAGAACACAGAGTCGATTCAGAATAGCATTATACGAGTATACGGTTCGCGAATTGTTGCAACTAAACGGAGGTACTTGACGAGTCCTTCGTCCAGGTACCTTGAAGTTAATGAGTGCTAATAGATTTGGGCAGCTCCATGTAAAGTTTACAATTTTAAATAAATTCAGTAAATCTATAATTTTTCTTCTCTCAGTAAGTTTCAACAAGTTCAATGTATTCATATCCGATTCCAAGTTTAAAGTAACGTATATTAAAAACTTATTTTGAACTCTTTCTAGAGTATATTGGTGAAAACTATAATACATAGTCCAACTGGCTCCTAACCAAAGCTGTGTACATTAGTTTCAAAGTAGCATATTCATAAACAAGAAAAGATGCTTAAAAAAATCTCAGGCTAATATAAAATATGTTTGTAAAAATCTAACGCCGTCTCATTTTTCTTTAAATAAACGTATTCCCATATTTTCACCCTAGATTATGGCACTAGAGCAATGTTTTTTACACACTAGATATTGGCCATTGGCGTGCTTTTATCGTTTTGCTTTTTTGATGTTTTTTTCTTATGGGAGCAAGAACCATTCAAAAACCCAAAAAAGCGCCCAGTTTTATCTGCCGTCTTTGAAAAAACTGAATAAAAAAATGATAAGTAATTTTGAAGAACGAAATAGGTACCGACACAGAGAATTTCATTCTGATACTCTTAAAAAAACCAATTAAATGGGTAAGTATTAGATTTTAGTTAGGCAAAAAAAAAACAACCTCGCGGGCGACCCTAAATGGAGCTGTGGAGAGGGCGCAGAGCCGTGAAGGGTGGAGACGCTTTGTCAATAGAATCATGTAATGGCTGATGAGAGTACGAATGATCACGACCCTCAGAACTGGGGAACGACAGAGAAGGCAAAATTAGTCCGACGTGCAGTTGTCTTTTTCGTACAGTATCGGGGAGGCATTTGCGAGAGAGTGACAAAAAAACAATCTTCAAATTAATCTATTCGTCAATTTAAGTTAGGTAAACAAATAATTCCTTTAAAAAAATTATGTTGTTTTTTTTTTTCAACTTTTTTGTTCTTTTGATTTACCCGAATACTTTTATTAAGGGGGCCATTTTCAACGTGTGGTAACTAATTAAATATTATACCTATAATATGGGAATAAAGTTATGGTAGAGCGGGGTGCGAACCTCGGACCTTCGATCCGTGAGTTTACGACACTAGCCACGGGACGGAGTAAACCTCCAGGCCTGAACTTTTTCGATTTACTATTGGAAAAATAAAATCGCAAAGTTATAGGTTGACCAGCCTTTCGTGGCAGTTTGATGAGGGCGCTAGTATAGAATGAACAATGTCGTCATGATAGGAAATATATTTTTTTTCCCTTTACTTTTCTTAGTAAAGATATTTACTTCAAATGTGAAATGTGACCATTTTAATGTAAATATTAAATTAACATGATGTATTCACAACAAAATTCATGAAAAACAAAAAAAAACACCGTTTTTTAATGCTCATTTCACTCGTAAAAAAATAAAAAATCTGTGAATAAATAATGATGCTAATTAGAGCATTTGTTCACTACACTTAGCTGTCGATATTTATAGAACTTCATGAGCGTGCATACATCAAGGGGTGGTTTTAAGTGAGCAAGTGTAAACAATTCACGGAAAAATAGACAGGACGGTTGTAAGTGGGTCATTAGGGCCGGGTTGTTTGATCATGAGTAATAGTTAAAAATCAAATGTTATAGTACAATTCTAAAAAAAAAACAGATTTTTCAAAGAATTTTTGAGAAGGGAATATGGAAGTCACTACACACTGTGTAGCATTCAGCTCTTTTACTTCACAAAAGTCAACAGATGTAAGAGTTGAGGAAATGTGGATGTTCAAACATGGGCAGAATGGTGAATGTTACACAGTGTGTAAAGTGGCCACTTAAACCAGCCAATGACAGGTCATAAGCCCAGTAAATGCCTAGACTTCCATATTCCCTTCTTAAAAACGTTTTCCCTCTCTGTTGAAATAAATTTTAATATGTTTATTATTGTTCATTGTGATCGCTCAAATGCTTGGCATGTTTTTAAGCACGTCGATAGTTATTTGTGATCGAGCTACTGGCGTAAATAAATTACCCGAATGGTGAATCAGGCAGTAGTTTTTTCTTTGTGGCGATCGTAACGCCACAAATTACAACACACAAGGAAAAGTATAGTAATATGCAGCCCACGTTGCCATTGATGGTCGCCATTTTGCCTTCAACCCAAACACAACATAATGACGCCGCGCCGCGCCGGTTAGCGTTGATACTCGTATCTTTGTCATTGAAAACGACGGGCAATCCCGAATCCGACGTGTGTCATATTATAACATTAGAATTTTGTGAGAAAACATGGCGCATTTCAAATTCGCATCGCGATTCTCTTACAATTTGAAACAATACTCGCGTTGGTGGGATATTATCAATAAAATCTGAATTTGGTTCAAATGACACAGCTGGAAATTGAAAAAAGCTTAAAAGTACTTAATTCAAAGGAGAAATTAAGTGGATAATGCATGAATCGATTAAATATAATATGGAGTGTAAGTTACGGAAAATGGAAACTGGGTCTTCCAATAGGGATGATACAATTTTAAATGGCTATAATGGCAACACTGCATATTATTTTTTATCATTCCTTATGTCATTTGTGTTCAGTATAGTATGCCATTTAATCATGGAAAGATACACGCTTCAACAACGTTTCGAAATTATTAAATTGTTTTATCAAAATCAGTGTTCATATGTGAGTACTGAAAGAAATTTAAGAATAATTATGGACGACATTATTCAGTTAATCGACCCACTATTCGCCGTATTGTAGACATATTTGAAAATTAATTTTCTTTACACGATACAAGAGTACCGGTTACCAGTACGACAGAGAAATGCACGTGCACAAGAGAATATTGATGCAGTAGCAGCACGTGTAAGAGATAATCCAAATTTATCAATTGAACGTCGTCCTCAAGAATTAAATCTTTCTCAAACAACAACATGGAGAATTTTGAGAAAAGATTTGAGTTTACACCCTTACAAAATTCAATTGGTTCTAGAATTAAAGCCAGTAGACTACCACCAACGTCGTTTATTTGCTGATTTTGCTTTAGAACAAATCAATGCAGATTCATTTTTTACCGATCATTGATGTTAAGTGATGAAGCTCACTTTTGGTTAAATGGTTATGTAAACAAACAGAATTGCAGAATTCGAAGAAACGTGTTATTGGTGAAATAACACCAAATTTATGTGAAAAAGTGATGGAAAATTGGGTTGACAGAATGCGGTATGTACAGAGAAGTCGTGGTGCTCACATGAAAGATATTATGTTTCATACTTAACGGCATAATGTAACCTTTCATATAAAAAAATAAAAATTGTGTCTCATGGAATAATTTATTTATTTTTTTAATTTTTAATTTGTATCACTCTTAATGAAAGACCCACAGCTAGGAGTGCGGCTAGGAATAGTAGGCGCCGCATTTAACAGTATGAAGGCCGTCTGGAGATTAAATATATATTAATTGAAATCCGAATTCTGCCTACATAACGCCTATACTCCTCTACGGATGCGATCGTGGTATCTCACTAGGGCCCAAAACAGAAAAGTACTCACTTTTGGATGTATGACGGACGCAGTAAACTCCGGTGACAACTGTCATCAAGCGGAGGAGATACGGTTGGCTATGCCATATACCGCGGATGCCTCCTAAGAGCCATAACCACGCTTGCCTACTTTACAAGGCATCAGGTTCTCGACATTCTGGACGTCTGCTGCTGACTGTTCGCATGTCGGAACTGCGGAACGCGAACCGGTCTTAAGAGGATGTACAGGAGCTGGCAGTTTACAGAGATGCCTGGAGGCTCTTTGTGGACATATGCTCGAACTAGGGAGCGGACATGGAATTATGATGATGGTGACAAGACTTTATTAAAAATGCAGTTTTTCCTATCCAGATTTTTTTGTTCATATACGAGTAGTTTATTCATTTTGTTTTCAACAAATTACAACAGAGGTGAAAAACATTTCAGAGATATTTTGAAAGTTTATTTCACGTGAATATTAAGGTACTTGTAAAAAAAGAGCAGACATAAAAAAAATGCATAGAACAGTATAAATCACAATCATAAAATCCAGAAAGAAAAAATACCTTGATGATTAACAAATTACAACAGGGATGGAGAATACCTAAAAAAAATATGGAAGTCTAGACATTCACAGGGCTTATGACCTGTCATTGGCTGATTTAAGTGGCCGCCTTACACACAGTAACATGCACCATTTTGCCTATGTTTGAACATCCATATTTCTTCACTTCTTCCATCTGTCGATTTTAGTGAAGTTAAAGAGCTGAAACATTTATTGTTGAATAGATACAGATCAGATTGATCGAATTATTTCACATAAAAGGCAATGTCTAAAAACTATTTTCTAATTTTTAAACTTCTTGGACTTATTTTGCTTTTGTTCCTTTTGTTTATTGTGTTATTATTATTTTGTTTATAATACTTAGAAGCATAAGTTGTAGAAAAAATTATATTGCCATGTTTGGTTTCGTATAGGTTTTGATTCTTAAATTATTTGCATAATACATTTTATTTTACAAGTTAGGGTGGGCTAATATTTTTTTTTCCGAATTTTGAAATGAAAGTTTCCTTTTGGATTACTCGGAATGCAAATAATATCAAAAGAAATATTCGGTACTACTTTTGGCCCTCAACCAGTGCTTGAAGGTTTTCAAAAAAGTCAATATTTTGCGCCAAACCGGCGGTCATTTTGTATTTAAGTAAGAAAATCAGTCTAATTATTTTTTAAACATGCATTAAACCTTATTAAATAAGCATCTAAGGGCGTGAGTTGCACTTTGTTTTGTAATAAATGGGTAGCATTGTTTTAATGAGCCACTGTTTTCGTCAATATTAGCCAGGCGCTCAACGGAATCAGTTCCGTAGAGTGTAAACTTATTGCATTTCGGTAGTTTTAAAACCGGTTAGAATTTGTAATGTGATTAAGTTATATTTTTACTAACAAAAAAATAAATTTATGTAGATAATTAACAAAATGTTCAGACCGTAATAAACTTCAAACCTCGGTTGAGGGCCAAAATTAGTATGGAATATATTTTTAATAACTTTTACGTTAAATGTGATCCAAAATGCAAATTTTTAAACACTTTTCACTTTGATATCTAAAAAAAAATCATACATCATCGGCTCACTCTATTTTTTAAATTTTTTATTTGTTTATTTTCCATACACATTATTTACAAAGAAATAAAATTACAAAATACACTTTAGAAAAATAAATCTTAAAATTATGCTGTAACATGAATAGGAAAAAATGCCCACAAAGACTTCAGCGTCTGAGCGTGGGCTATTCCTTTTTTTAATTATAAAAAAGTTAATTGCATAAATATGTATATGGTATGACATGAACATGAAAAAAAGAAAAAAAAAAACTAAATTAACAAATGCTGATATTACGAAAACATTATGTATTTGCAGAATGCATTTATTTTTCATCTTAATATTTTTTTCAAAGAATGTGTCTATCTGTTCCTTCCATGCTGATCCATGACCTCAAACCTTCTTTAAAATGTACGAGTGATTTGATGTTTTGTAGTTCCTTGGTTAGAAAATTGAAGGATCTTGGACCAGCATGTGAGGAGTGCCTCTGTGCGAACTTAGTTCTGCATCCTGGAACTGACAGTATAAATATACATATACCTATACAAAAGGTATGTTAAATAAATAAAAAAATGTAAATATATCTTATCAAATAAACGATCAACTACATCTAATACTAATTAGTAATAAGAACAATTAGCTTTTTTTGTGAAAATTCCCAATTTTCAATATCTGCTCGTAAAATTTACTTGCTGAGGAAACCAGGCACCGAAAATATTTTTATACAGGTGCCATATTACTTGTATAAGGTATGCGTTTATCTGAACTAGCAACTTCAAACCGGTTTCTTGTTGATCAAACCTACTACGATATCACTACTAGTATCCATCCATGTAGAATGACTTTGTACACCGTGATACTAAAAATACCGGCGGCATAAAATTAAGAAATTCCGTGAAATAATTCAAATTATATTTATTTATTTATATATACGCCCAATAATCAAGATTGAAATGCCACTATTTAAATGTTTTAGTTGTTCCTTCATCCTTCTTCTTTCCATCCTATCACCTCTCCCCTCCTCTCTTCATAGTGTAGTGTAAAAAATTTAGTTAAATTTTGTTTTAAATTGTTACATAAAATTGTATTCTTTTAAAATATGCCATGCACCTATAATTTTCTCAAACTGAACGGTTTGGGTAGGTAGGAAGAAATCGCCTTAAGGCAATATCCCGCCCTTATATGTATATAATTGTATTTGCATATAAAGTTTAAATCGGAATGAATCGAGTCGTGGTCCCGTGGCTAGAGTCTCGGACTCACGGCTCAAAGGTCCGTGGTTCGAATCCCACTCAACCCCAACTTGATTTCCATTTTCTAATAGTGAGTTATTTACAACTCGTTGAAAATGGCCCTCAAAATTAAATGTTCGGGTAAATCATAAGAACCCAAATATTTCTTTAAAAAAAATTATCAATAAATAAATACATAAAGGATACACAATTTAATCAATAGAGGAGAAACTTCACGAAAAGTATTTTATTTTTTTATATTTTATTTTCACCATCCAGTAAGAATCTTCAATCCGCGGCATGCATCAACCTTACTTTTTAAAATTTAAAATCAATCAATAAATTTAAAGCGTATATTTTAATCTGACTTTGTTTTTAATTTTAGTCCGCTGGTAGATGAGCCGGGTCATATTTTTCTTTCTTCTCGATTTAAAATTGATTATAGGATAGATTCCGATGCTTTGCATCAGCAAATAACTGTTGGTTGCCCTCTTTTCGTACTGCTACTACACCTACTTTTTGCTCTTTGACGAAAATATCCCTGGAAGCTTACTATTTGAGGTTTTAATGTTTGTTTCATTCATAGTGTGATTTATCATAAAATCTATCCACCTGGGAAGGAAATCTATTCAATTTAGAACTTTTGAATTTTACCTTTGTTTTTCGCAAGAAAATCCCCAAAAAGCAATATCTTGACGAAAGTCACGCGCACTCCCGTCCAATCGTCCAATGACATTTACAAACTGTCATGGCGTCAGTTGCGATGTGACACACCGATTGTGAGACTTTGATCGATATCTTGTAATTTTCGGAATATTCGGCCTCTTGCTGTAGTGGTCAGCGCGTTTGTCTACCATGCGAGAGGTCTCGGGTTAGATTCTCGACTTGTCGAGCCATGATCGCTAAAACACCGAAACCGACAAAGCTAATAGTTTACAGGAAATAATGTTTTCTTCCCAATTATCGAGAAATTATACTTTGAGATTGAAATATTGTTTCAAATATTTATTTGGTTCTCAAACAATATTCGTCAAAAGTTAAGAAGATAAAATATTCTCCCATAAAATATTGTTTTTGTCGGTTACGATGTTTTAGCGATCATATAAAAAAAAATTAGAATATTTTTGAGGTTTTAAAATAATGGTCCCTGTGCTTTTTTAGCTAACGCTTTACATCGCTGGCCCTCATTTATTCATTTATTATGCACGAGTCAGCAACCAACAAATAAATTCTTCGCACACAATGTTAGCCCATACTATTTTGATACAATGGATGACTCACAAGTCCCAACTCGCACAATATTATGATAATGGATACCTACTCAACCATTCGTTCATACTTCCACTAACTACACAGTTATATAAATATTATGATAAAGAATTTATTCATCAAATGTAAAGCCAGCGTATGCATAACGTCCAATATAAGGTCAACAGAAAACAGTCAAACCCTTTTCCTCACCCTGTGGTAGATTTATTAATATATGCACACACTCACGAATGTTTGCAGAAAAATCTACAAGACTGCAAATGCACAAAAATATATTAATATTTAATTATATTATAATTAATTATTAAAAAAAAAAAGTAAGTTTAAATGCAGATGATGGTACGACAGAGATAAGAATGGAAAAAATAAGAAGTGCTGCCAAATATATAAAGAATGGAAAAGCGCAAGGTTTTGATAATGTTACAACAGAGTTTATAAAGGCGGGTGGTGAAATAATTTTTGTATGGCTGCACAAGCATTTTAATTGATGTTTAGAGGAGGAATACACTCCTCCAGACTGGAGAAGGGCTGTTGTTATGCCTCTATACAAGGGAAAAGGTTCAAGGGTGGAATGCGGAAATTATAGAGCAATCAGCCTTTTGAGCGCTGTTGGCAAATTGTATGGAAGAATACTGATTGAGAGAGTAAGAAAGGTTACTAAGTATAGAGTATGGGATATTCAAAGCGGTTTTATGAATGGAAGAGAATGTATGGATCAAATATTTGCTTTACGAAACATGACAGAGACATTTCTTGCTAAAAACCAAAAACTTTTCTGTGCATTTGTCGATTTGCAAAAAGCGTTTGATAGAGTTGACAGAGAAAAATTATAGAAGGTGTTATCCGAGTATGGAGTGTGCGGTAATCTGACACGAGCTATTGCTTATCTGTATAAAGACAGCACAGCATGTGTTAGGGTAAACGGATCATAGACATCGTGGTTTGACATTCATAAAGGAGTAAAGCAGGGATGTGTTATGTCACCATGGCTGTTCAACGTGTATATCGATAACTGCATGAAAGAACTGAAAGGCTTAAGAATGGGAGCAAAAATGGGTGATTTAAATGTCAATTGCCTGTTGTATGCTGACGACGCCGTGCTTCTTGCTAACAACAAAGAGGAACTGCAATTCTTGGTAACAAAGGTCTACGATGTATGCAAGGGTAGCGATTTGCTGATGAATGTCGATAAATCGAATGTGATGGTTTTTGAAAGAAATGAAAGTATGACTAAATGTGAAATCACTTTGAATGGAGTTATACTAAAACAAGTCGAGGAATTTGTGTATCTGGAAAATATGTTTACTAGGGATGGAATGACTGTGAAAGATATTGAAAAGAGGGTGAGTGCTGGGAACAGAGTGAATGGAGCACTTAAATCAACCTTGGCAAATAAATGTTTGTCGCAAGAGGCAAAATTAGCAGTTCACAACGGAGTCCTGGTCCCGACCCTGATGTATGGGAGCGAAGTATGGACTTGGAAAAACAGGGATGAAAGTAGGCTGAATGCTGTCGAAATGCGATCTCTCAGGCGAATGTAAGGTAAAAATATGTACGATAGATGCACAAATGTTAAGATCCGTACCTTATGTAAGGCTGAGACAAGCATTATCGACAAAATCAAGAAAGGAGCTCTGCGCTGGTTTGGACATGTAGAACGAATGGACAGCTAAAGAACGGCTAAGAATATTTACAATGCGAATGTTGATGGATGCAGAAATAGAGGTAGACCGAGAAATACATGGCATGACCAAATCCAACAAATACTTGAAGATGGACATGTCAAAAGTCGAAATAATCGGCGCGCGTTATTGAGAAGATGTATGAATGTAGAAGAAGCGAGATTTGTATGCAAATATAGAGTGATGTGGCGTTCTATCATCTCTGCCTACCTTTACGGGGAAACGGCGTGATGGTTTGTTGTTGTTGTTTCTAATTATTTTAATGGACAGTGGAAGTAGGTGATAGATTTTAAATGGATAATACTCAGTTAAGGTGATCAGTTTTAGACTTGAGGGCCCCAATTACAATAGGAAGTAAGCAGAGTTATTTTCGACTGTCTATAAAGAAAAATCGATATTTGTGTACAAAAATGAGTGTATTTGCACGAATATTTAAAGTACCTTTGTTGGTAACCTATAATTGAACATGTGAAGAAGAAAAAATTGTATGCATATTCTGCTTTTCATGCATAGAACTTAATATTTATAAATACATATGTGTAGATACAATGTGTACTATATACGTTCTCTCTACTCATTAAAATGGATATTTTCGTTTTCTGTTTTGTTTATTTAATCGGGATTAGTAATCTTTCAATAATGTGGAAATGACACGTTCCACTGAAGGTTGGTGTAAAACTTTACCTTGAACCCACTCTCCGTCACCATGGTAAAACCAACCGCCATTGTTGACTATAACTAACATCATCATTATACACATGTATACAGGGTGTTCTTTAAACCCGTCACATCCGAAACCACAATGATCAGTATGGGCAAGAAGACATATTAGCATATTAAAAAAAATATTTTGAACAAAGAAATTTAAAAAAAATATATATATAAAAAAAAAAAAAATGGTTGCTTACTTCTGCAGGGGAAGGTGAGGTGAGACTCCCCCCTACCCCTCCTCGTTTCTCCCCTGAAGAAGTAAGCAACCATTTGCTTTTTTTATATTTAATTTTTTTTAAAAATATTTCTTCTGAAAAAAATGTTTTAATATGCCAAAATGTCTTCTTGCTCATACTGATTATTGTGGTTTCGGATGTGACAGGGTTTAATGAACACCCTGTATATATATATACGAAATACACATAAATATGTAGTATTGGTGGAAAAATTAGCTTTAGCAACCAGATTTCACGATGACTTTATGAGAGCAATAGCAACTGCTTAATTGCTACCTGTAATTTACTAAGTACTTTGCCGTTTTTACACCATAGCAAAAATCTTACTGGCGCTGCTCGATAAAATAACATGGGATGGATCGACTTTTATCGTATTACAATTATTTTATTTATTAAATAGCAGGTAAAAGCACGAACCAGTACACCACGAGGCCGCTAATCTCCTCTTGATTTCGTTTAGCAAAATTTTCATTCGCGGGTAGAAACTAAAGAAGCAAAACGAAAAAAAAAAAAAGAATTCATAATTTAATTTTTATTTTAAAATTTCGCTTACTTTAATAAGGGTTTCAACTCTTTAACTTCACATAAATCGATAGATAGAAGAATTTAAAAAATACGGATGTTTAAACATAGCAGAATGGTCTTACTTAGTGTATTAATTAGCTAATGACATAATGCTTACACGTCCATATTCCCTTCTTAATATGTTCTCCATCTCTGTTGTAATATGGTAATTTTTTACCTCACTATTATTACGCGATAACGTAAATAAGGAAGGTACTAATTTAGTTAGGTACTAAAGGAAGGTTACAATTCGCTGTAAAAATCGTTTTCCGTGACTTTTTCTCAAAAAATACTGTTGTTTTTTGCTTTTTAATCTGCATATATATAAAAAGGGGATCACTGTTGATTTCCGTAGATCAAATTCAATTTACCAGTAAATAAGCAATTTATCTCTCGTCCGGGATTTAGTTTACCATTTTCGGACAAAGGGATTTTGAGTATTATTCAATTAAAATTTATAACCTACTTCCACTATCTATCAAAACAATTAGTAATCAGAAAATGTTTTAAAAGGCTATAAAAAAACGGATAGTGGAGCTAGGTAGAAGTAAAATGGATTATCTCATTCCCCCAAACTAATATTGAATAAACAGCTCCACAAGTGTATATCTTATGTTAAGTTTTTGTTATTTCCATTGTGCGTTCTGTAATATAAATAATATAGATGTACATATTTACATAGTTTTTAAAACTGTGAATATTTTGTTTATTAATTTGTCTTCTTTGTTTATTCTCAAATGTAAAAACATTTCAAAAAAGTATATTGTTAAGTGTCCTCGGCACGGGTAATCCCAGTGAGGTCACATTGGTTTTATTATTGATTATAGTTCGTAAGAAAAAAATATGAATAAATAAAACAAATATGAAAAATCAAAAATAACATGACTATCAAGATTTTCTTTTCTAAAAATATTGTTTTTATTTTCTTTTTGGCTGTTTTACGTATTACTTTATTAGCTTTTACCCGCGGCTTTGCTCACGTGGTATTAGGGAAAAATTGTTTAAGTAATTAATTAGTTGTGTCGTTTACCAATAAGAGGTTTCCTTTATCAATAAGAATTTCCCCTATGGAATCATATATTTTATTGAGATTGAAAGTGCCTTGGTCTTTCAACTATCGCTATGAAAGAAATACTATGATCTGTTAGTCCATGGCGACGAAGCATCGTTATTCGGTTCACATATCCAAAATTCTGCTACAAAACCAAAACGAAATGCAAGACGAACTACCATGGATAAAGCAAGTCAATTATAGAAATTTAAAGAATTGATTTCGAATCGATTTTTTTTGACATCCTTCCTTACCGCCTACTCATTTTTAAATAATGTTGCTCATTGTTGTTGTTATATAATTTTTTTATTCGGATTAAAAATAAGTATCCTGTTCTGCTTCTCACCTCTCTGGCTATCCTTATGCAAAAAAATAAGTCAATCGGTCGCACCGTTGAATCGTGAAAAAAGCACAAACATACACACTTTCGCATTTATAATATTACTAGCGGACCCGACAGACGTTGTCCTGCTCGAACGTTGGCTTTCCTGCTATTATCTTGAAAAAATACTTTTCATCTAAGTACTTTTTTGTGATTCAATTCCATAAGTAAAAATTGTTAATATTAAACAAATATTGAATTGTAGGTACTTGTTTATGGTTGAATTTCAAAACATAAAATAAATATTTTTACAAATATGGCATTCTTTTTGCAAACGTCAAACTCCGGTCGTCTCACCAACAAAGGGGTGTACTTATGTAGGAATACGATTTTTTTTAATGTATTGAATTAAAAATTATTTTAGTGTTACCAAAAATCCAATATAAAGAAATGAATGGGTAGGAATTATTGGGAGTTTACGGAAAGAATCTGCTTGAGATCCACAAAAAATAATTGCTGTTTGTAAACATTCAAAAACAAACATATTTTCATACAAAAATTTTCGCAAATGCATTCTCCACGAATGCTACCCTGGTAGATCGATGAATAAAACATTTATGCTCCTAACTTTTTTTTTACATATTCGATTGAAGATTTTAATATCTACGAACACGCAGAGCGTAAAGATCTAAATTTCTCTGAAAACCCCACGTAAATCGGTTAAGCCGTTTAGGAGGAGTACGGTGACATCACACGTACAGAGGAATTATATATATGAAATTTAGTACATATGTGATTATATTACGTACTGTATTTTTGGCAAGTGAAATGATATATTTTTACTGTCTTAAGTGGGCTTGTTTGAGTATTCTAAGTAGTTGAAGTTTTAAAAAAACTATTCCTTTATTCAAACAAAAAAAAAATCTGCTTTTAATCAAATAAAAAAACGCAAATAACGTAAAAGCAAACTCCATATCTTGTAGAGCAGAAAATTTCTTTTAATTTTTTTTTTGCTTTTGGTTCTTATTTTTTAATTTGAAAAAAAAACGGACACAACTTGCGTTAACACCTAATACAAGGGATTAAAATTCTACAAAAACGGTTATTATTTTTTATTCATGATTTATAAAGAAAAATAAAAATATTTATAGTCATTTATTAAAAATAATACTTCCTCCCTCAGCTCATACTTTTTCAAAAGCTCAACTTAATTCGATTTAGCGGTTAAAAATAAAATAAACTTTTTTGGCATTAATAAATTAATGATTATACATAACTTTAAAACAAAATTCATCCACACTTTTCTTCAAGAACTTCTAATACGAATATCGAATGCATATATTTTCATGCACCTAGCATGCGTCTTTCTTTACACAAACTTTGTTCTAAAACTCTCGATTCACGATTATAGGGTGTTAGAGAAATAAAAGAAATGGAAAAGCCTTAAAATAAATCAAATCAATTTAAAAAAAATAAATGTACTTGACAAATGATGAAATTAATTATTATATTATTAAAAGTTTATATTCACACAAAATAAACCATAAATAAATAAAGTAAGTGGGTTTTTACAGTAAATATGCACATGTAACCATTGCCTTTTCTAAAATATATTTAACAATTTTTAAATAAATTTCAATTACAAATCTAGTAATGTGCAGATACAACCTTGAGTAGGTATATAAATGTGAATAAACATACATAATGTCATTACGTATTATTAATTAGAGCAAAGTTAATTATGCATAATCAGTGCAAAAGACCTTATAATTATAAAGTTGTAAATACGATTAAAATAAAGCCTTTTATAAAATTTATGAGTGGAACGACGTTATATCCAAAAATATTTATATGCAGCGTGTCCGCCGTCAGATTTTACACTTTAAATTGATCTTACGACGACTAGCAAGGCGGCAGCGGGGGGAGCGGGGTATCACTCGACGCGGGAGTGTTGCGGGTTGTTAAGTAGCCATGAGTCAGTGGACGGGAGCGCACCGCGCTTTCGCTGTCGAGGCGTATTTCGCGAACAATAATTCGATCAATGTGGCGAGGCATCAGTTTTGTTCTCACATAAATTTCCGATGAATAAAGGGTGACCCGTCAAACCAATTGATATGGGCATAAGTACAGAACTTCAGAGAAACTGGATCAGTCGGAAATGAGCCTCGGCCTAAACCTTCAACGTCTGTTATTACTCCTGAAAACGCAGGACTGAGAAGGGAAATTTTGCAAAATCCACGTAAGTCAATCCGAAAGATTGCAGCATCAACGGAAGTAAAAAAGACATCAGTTGACAAAATTATTCGAAAAAATTGAATTTCCATCCACACAAGCTCCAAATCACCCAACAGTCGAAAGAAGATGACTACACAAAAAGGCAGAATTATGCTAGAGCCGTTTTGGAACGATTTTCTACGCCTACGTGTTTATGCAACATATTTTTTAGTGACGAGGCTCGTTTTCGCATTGGAGAGTACGTTAATAAATATGCGTTATTTAGGGTGCGAGCAATCTAAAAGAAGTCCACGAAAATCCTACCCACAGCCAGAAGACCACAGTTTGGTGCGCCATTTCTGGAAATGGCATAATTGCGCATTATTTTTTCTGAAACTGTTAACGCACAACGATACCGCGCGATGCTGGACAATTTTTTTACACCGAAGCTGCATTGTCATGTTGACAACAATAACCGAACCTATTTTCAGCAGGATGGGGCCACGGCACACACCGCTAGGGACTCAATGACTAAATTGAGATATCTTTTTCCTGGGTAGTTGATAAGTCGCTTCGACGACAGAGCCTGGCCCCCTAGATCACCAGATCTGACCCTTTGTGTCTTTTTCCTATAGGGATATCTCAAGTCTCTCAATTGCCTATACAGTAGGGGGGCCCTACAAGAAAATATCCGACGCGAGATTGCAGAACTTTACAGACAATTTTTTGCCAACATGGAGAAAGGATAGCAATAATGATGGCGGCTGTAAAGACGCCATTTGAGTAGAGCGATTTTTAAAAACGTAAATCCGCATTATTCTTATGTAAGATAATAAATACATAATTTTTAATGTATTCATATTTTAACTATATTTTATTTTTTGAAGAAACAAACCTGAAACAAAGAAACTCTGTACATTTTAAAACTGTGAAATACATAAGTAAATAAATAAATAAATATTTCAAAAGCAATAAAATCTTGTATCTATTAATCCGGATAATTGGAGTTTTACTTTACTTCACTATATGACAGTAGTTACGCACATAGTATACCTTGTTAGCCTATTAGTTCGCCTACTTAGCTTTGAGTTTTATGTGCACCAATTTTTGATACAATTGTTTATTAATTATTAAAGGTATAGTGAGGTTACTGACTGCATAATAAATGTAAACAACGAATGTCTCAAGCAAGTAGAAGAATTTGTGTATCTGGGAAGCATGTTTTCAAGAGATGGAAGAGTAGAAAAAGATGTTGAAAAAAGAGTGAATGCGGGCAACAAAATGAACGGAGCACTAAGCACAGTAATTTCTAATAAAAATATGTCAATCGAAGCTAAACTGGCAGTGCACAACGGAGTTTTAGTCCCAACACTTATGTATGGAAGTGAAACATGGAACTGGCAGAGGAAGGATGAAAGCCGAGTGAACGCGGTTGAAATGCGATCTCTTAGACGAATGTGTGGGAAATCAATGTATGACAGGGTTACGAATGATGAAATCAGGCGAGAGTGTAAATCTGAGACAAGTATAATTGATAAGATTAAGAAAGGGTCTCTGAGATGGTTTGGTCACGTAGAACGAATGGACGGCGAGAGAATGGTAAAACAAGTATATATGGCAAAAATGAACGGCAACGTTAGACGAGGACGACCAAGGAAGACGTGGCATGATCAGATAAACCAAAATCTTAAGTCTTGTCATGTCAAAAGCAGACAGAACCGAAGGGCATGTATGACAAGATGTATGAATGTGGAAGAGGCTAGGATTGTATGCCAGGATAGACGTGTGTGGCGGTCCATTCTCTCTGCCTACCCCTACGGGGAAATGGCGTGATAATAGTAGTAGTAGTAGTAGTATTGTTTATTAATTAAAGTGTGTTATTTGAAAATGAGTATTTGTTATTAATTTCTATACTATCCTAAATATCGTGTGTTTGTATTTAATAAACAAGTCACGATGTATCGGCTGGTCGTTATTTTTCTAAATACAGTAATGTCTTCTCGGAGTCAGGTGTGCGGTGTACCTCAGCTCGCCTAAGGAAGTTGTTTTAGTTTATTAGAGCAAGGACAAATAGCGATATGGTGTACTATATTATACAAGTTCCTTGGCCAGCTATCTCATACGAGGAGACGGAGGTAATGTCATTATTCTTCGAATAAAATTATATCGCGAACCTTGCTGTAACATGCCAAACTCTCAAGGCTGTTTTTCAATATATATATATATATATATATATGTGCTTCTGATTTATTGCCGGCAATAATGTGTAACCATTAAATTATTTGATGAATTTGTTGAATAACAATCAAATAACACAGCAATGCCAATCTATTTTTCATACCATAAATATTGTGAATTATTCAACCTGGTATTATTTTGGGTCTCAAATTTTGAACGTATCGTAATATGAATGTGTACCTATAAGTAAAAAACGCACTCAACACCAATGAGATCATCAATTAAAATTTGGCGTACGAGGGTTGATTGAAATGCTCCACTCCTGACTTATTTCTAAATAAATAAGAAAAAGTTTTGTCCCTTATTTTTTGACGTAGTATCCCTGGACTTGTATGAACTTCTTCCAGCGATGCTCAGACATTTCGATAGCTTCGTGGTAGAACATTTGTCCGACCCTTGCCAGCCAATCATCTCCACCGCACATGACCTCACTGCCACCCAAAAAATTATTTCCACGTAAACGAATGTTCCTCGAGTTATGGGAATAGACGGTAGTCACTGGGGGCTAGTCGGATGAATATGAGGGGTGTTAAACTAATTCAAACTTGGTTTCTTAAATAGCATCATTGACACTGATTCCTTGTACGCTTGAGCATTGTCCTGATGAAACAGCATTTTTCAGTGCTCAGCGGCCTGTTGTAACCAAACCGTTGATGTTTTCAAATTGTCGCTCGGTACTTTACACGTAGGCATATTAGGCTACAATATGCATACACATCAGCTGGACTGGTTAACTCGAAGCAGGTCAGGGGTCGGCATATCAATCAACCCTCGTATTACTGACATGTTGAACGCTAAAAGCTTGTGAAATGTAATGCGTAATTTTATTCGGAGAGTGATGATCAACAAAAAACAGTGTAATATTGATATTTCAATGAGGAAAGACCATAAATGAATAGAACTTGTATGTTAGTGATGAATTAAATGAAATATAACTAAGCTTACTCGTTTTTGTTGGTGTCATTTTGAGTGATATGTTTGATTTTTATTGAAAATAAATAATGTAGGATGAAGGCATTGTAAACTGGATTCTAAGAAACTCCTTAGGAATTGAGCTGCATGTGAATACAAAGACCAAGTCTTGTACAGAAGATTTGCCTTATTAGAGATCAGCGTCTTTTATGTAATAATTGCAAATTGCTAGTGAACCCATATCACTGGAAAACTGGAGACAATCTTATAAAAATGCATTTTTGATATGCGCATAATTTTAGAAAACGAGCATTGTTTGGTATAAATGTAAGAAAATGCGACTGCAACAGTGCGTACTGTGTACTTGAATACAAAAAATATTCTACTGGAAATTTGAGCTCTTGTAAGACATATAATACACATTTCCCAGCAGACTTCTTGCTTGGAATGCTGGGATACTAGGATACTAATCATTGTGGAAGAGGAAGCATATCCATCTGGGTGTTAACTTTTTTCAACTGATTGATGGTCGCGTACATAATTTGGACATTCTTAATGAATTAACTATATTTGTTCCTGGTATATTTGACATAGACTACACGGGTTGTTCTACCTACCACGATGCAGAACCAACCTGCCAATGGCTATGCCGGTAGGCGGAGCAATCTTGTTATTTATTGTAGCGCCTCGGATATCGATATATATCATGACAGTGGTATTTCTCTTAGGAGAATAATTTCCAAATTGAAATGAAAGTTAATTTTACATGACTTTTTCAACTTAATTGATCTGTTTTATATTTCCGTTTTGTAATTGTATTGAAGATGTATTAGATGCGTTTTTTGTAATGTTCTCAACATCGTTGTTGACAATAAATAAATGAAATATTTATTAATGCTTTATTAAAACATAGTTCATAACATTTAGGAACTTTTAATAACATTACAATTTATTATCAAAATTTCTCAAGAACTTATTTTTAAAAATGAAATTGAAATATTTCAATACTTTCTATTTCTTTTATTTCTTCAGGTAACTCATTGTTCATTGTACAGCTTCAATCCCCTGTACAATGAGTTCTGAGAACTTGTTTTTCTCCTCATTGGTAATCTTATATTTTTTTATCCCTAGTTTCATATGTAAGTCATTGTTGGTTAAATTTGATTATATTTTTTAATAAATAAACAAAGTATCAATTAAAACAAACACAAAAACATGCCTGTGATGGATATTTATAGCATGTGATTTGTTCTAGTGCCACACACAGGAAGGAAATAGACAAAAAGCCGCCCACATTCCTCACAACGAGGAAACTAAACTTAACGACGAAACTAAAATACTTTATTAAATGCCCATAATATGCTTCCTGTAGGTATGTGAATTCAAGTAGTAAGTGAAGAAGAGGAAAGCTTGTAAAAATCACGGCATCATTTGATTAGGCATACGAATACAATAATGGAGAGCGAGAAAAAGAGGTGATGGAAATAGCTTTGTCAGTAGCACAGCTCCGAGAAGGCTTTTGATAATTTCAAACGAAGATGCGTAGTATGAAAAAAATAAGCTAATGTTAGCGGTGGGAAAACAAATTCCCACGCGGATGCGGGGTGCGAAATAGCGGGAGCGAAGCCCTAGGGCTTCTCCGATATAATTGAGCGGAGTGAGTACAACCACAGCAAATGAGATGGATTAGGAAGGGATACTACTAACCTGGTTCTCGTTTTTGAAGGACTTGTCGGATCCGACTTGACACTTGCGAGTGGCACTAACACGATGGCTGGCCCCGATCTGGAGCTCAGCACTGATGGTTGGTAGAAACAAAGTTTTATAATGCGGCACACATTCAACGAAATAAATGCGCGATGTACGACACGAGGTCTTAATGTGGCGGGTGATCAAAGGATACTGCGGAGGGAGGTGAACAGTGGTTGTGGGTAAAAAGGATGTAGAAGTTGTGACAATACTTGACCCATGCATACTCACATAATTTGCAATCAGTTAGAAAGGGTATTCAATCACATTTTATTAAGATATTTAATATGTTTTTAATGGTATTGACAATGTCATAAAAATGATAAATATGTTTCTTGAAATAACCATGATTTCATTGATTGGTCATCATAATGTGCTGTTTCGTATTCATGGTTTAGCATAATATTAAAGTGTTATGAATTAGGTACGATAATAATTGTATGTTGATGGTAATCGTTGGTTCACGCTAGGTACTAGGTACAATTAAAATCGGGAGTCAGAATGACTCATAAAACCACAAACATTAATAAAAATACCTGATCCAGTTGAAGCGGGACTTAAATAGGTCGATTTGATTAGTATCGTCGGTGACAATACATAAAATCCCATTGCCACCCACAAAATAATTTATGTGTTTTGAATTCAAAGTATTATTTACGAACGAAATACCATAAAAATGAACACGCAGATACCTTCGATGAAAAAAATAACTGGTTGCCTTTAAGTGTTATAAAATATATCAATTTGTTTCTTATTTCACGCATAAAAATATGATTGATTTATTTACTTTGTGAATATATTTGTGAAAAAAATCGAATTTATAACTAATGGTGATAGTGATGTTTGCTACGTCGTGTAGTGACGATTCGTTCGCCTACAATTTTTAAGGTCCTGGTTTAGATTCCTGGCAGGATAAATGTTAAATATTTTTATTTAAAAAAAAAAATTTTTTATTCATAAATTTCATAAAAAGTACAAGTTTTTGTAAAATTCTAAACATAACTACGTTTACACATCTAGTAAATTTTATCACTGTAACTCACCAAAAAAGAGACTAACTCTTGTGCTTGGAGAGTGACTTACACTGTTTTAGTTGTTTATTTATAAGAGTTTTGAGTATATTGATTTTAAATGTTCGAATTGGAATATTGCATTGTTCCTAGACTGGCACCTGAAGTTTTAGACTGATCATTTTATCTTCATGGAACATATCGAACCATGCTCCACTGGTTGCGGAAAGAGTGAAGATAATGATGTTGACGTTAATGGCTTTTCGTTTTTTCTGGTCCTTCGAGCCGGATTGTTTGTGCGTTTGTCTCTGTTCGCTAGGTGTAAGAAGATGCCTGTGAATCAGTATGGAGGTCAATTGTGGAATTTCTACTCGCCAACAATGGCACGCGATAATTGTAGCCATTGTACCGCGGACAAAACAATGGACGATCGTTTAACGCAAACACGGAAAGTGTGTACGTGTCCGTCTTATAATTATTATTCTAAGATGAGTTATTTTTATTCCCCGTCTTGCTTCATCAATGCTGGCTAAAAACACATTCTTGACGGTTATTTGTTAATATCGTGTGTGATAAATACATTATGTAACGATTTTGAGAGTATTATTTAATATGTATTGTGACGTCTGTAGTATGTGCATAGGTTGAGTTCATGCCGACTTACCAAATAGCCGCCGCGCCGTGAGGAATTAATTAGAAACCGCAGTATTAAAAAAAAAAAAAAAAATTATTTGATATTTTAAATTAAATAAAACGTACAAAATAAGAGTAATCACGGGTTGAATGTGGGAACAATAATATTTTAAAAACATAACATGCATTTAACCAGGATTTAAAGGAAATATAATGGTAAAAAATAAACATAATTAAACCAGGGAATGAAGAGAGAATAGCAAAAGTTAGAAGTGGAAATAAATATGAAATAATACCAAAAACATATACGATATACGTATATTTAAAAAAAAAACGAAATAAGAAAACGAAGTAAACTATGTAGGGCCTCGCTAATCCGGATCCCCGTTTATCTGGTGATCGCGGTAATTCGGACGGGTGGGGCGGGAGCGTTCACGGAGGAGGCGGGAGGCATTTCACTTGCGTCACGCGCCGCGCTTCTGTTTTTCTGTTTTCATTTAAGTTTTTTTAGCTTAATTCCAAACGCGCAACCTTCCTACAATTTTATTTATCACTATTGTTAATTTTGCCGAAGTTGCCTTTTGTCAATTAACGAAATTTCTAAGGTTAAAAATGTATATTTTATCATCATTAAAGTATTGCAGACCACAATCCGGACGCTTTGGTAACCCGCGAAGGTCCTGTTTTTTGCCTGTCCGGATTGCCGAGGCCCTACTTTAATTACAAATTTTGCTAGTGTAACGTCTCTATCGCAATATTCACATGTTTTTGAAAATAATATTTTGTTTTATTAAAAAGGTCTAACGTGTTAAAGTTATTTTATAAGCATACTCGATGAATATTATTCTAGTGTGTACTTTTTATTGTATTTTCTTCATAATTAAGTTATAGATTACCTATGGTAAAAAAAAGTAATTGGTGCATTGCTAATACTTACTGAATTACTTACTGGACAGATTGATGACAAAAATATATTGTTCCAAAAGTATTTAATATGTTGCCACTTGACTTTAAAACATGTCATAATAAAAATAAAATTATGTTTGTGTTACGAAAGTGGTTAATAGACAGAACGTTTCTATATTGATTTATTATTTACGTAAAACATTCTTAAACTCACTATTTTTATCTCTCATTAAATATATTTTTACTACATATTTTATTTTTAACCTTTTCGTTCTTTCTTATTTTGTTTACAAATAGGTTTTTTTTCTGTAGAATATGAATTGAAATTTTCGATTTACTTTATTTTATTTTTTACCTTGTTTTGGTTACATTTATGAGCACCCGCTATTTATGCATGTATATTATATATATATTTTTTATTTTATTCAAGTAAATGGCAATTCTTTAATTTTAATTATATTATTTTTCTGTTTTCCTACTTTAAAAAAAATATTTTAAACCATTTTATCTAGTTTTGTTGAGTATTTTCCTTTTTATCCTCTAAATAATAGGCTTTATTTTTCAAATCATCAAAAACAAAATGATGTAAATATGTTAATTATTATATATATATACAATTTTTTTTCGCTCCTATATTTTAGTTAGTAGTAATTATTATTATAAAACTATGTAGTCTTATCATATGTTTTAATGTAAAGGATCTTTACAAAAAAGCCATATTAATTGGCTTGGTTAAAAACGTAAAAAATTAAAAACGCCTTTCAAAAAATAATAAAAACGTAATATTGTATGTAAATAATAAATAAAATATTATGTTTGAACTCTTTCATTTGATTCTTAATTAAAACTAATGTCTAAGCACCTGATGAAAAAATATTATTTAATAGTTTATCGAAACAATTATGATTAATACTTACTTTGTTTTCTTTTTATAATATATTCATATAGTAATTATATAAAGTAAAATGTACCCACTTAACATGAACATCTTAAACAAAAAATAACCCATTTTCATTTAAACTAGATGTTTTTTACTAACTATATTCACAAGACGAAAGGAGGTGACAGATCATGGCCTCTGCAAATGCCTAGACTTTCATGTTCTCAACAGCTTCACCTCTGTTCAAAAAATATCTTATGTGTTTTGTGTCATAGTAGATTTGGTTTGGCATTTATCAGCTTGCTGTCATCAACCTCAATTCTGGTTTTAATTAATTTAAATAGAGAGTTATTATCATACTTAAATTGTATTGTACTAACATTTGCCGTTATATCAAGCAGTGTTTGAAGTTAAACTGAGACTTATCATATAAAACAATGTGTATTATGTTATCTCGCAAATGAAGATAACAAAGTATTAGATATTTATTTTAAAAAGCTTTAATTTTTTTCATGTAATTTGTTTCAAAGTTTGCATTAATTTTTTTCAAAATAATTTCTGTATTTTTCTTGCTAATTTTTATAAATGTTTATCGTAAGATTATTTTAACGTAGTTCAAATATTAGCTTTCTTGCTGTTATGTGTTTAAAAGTAATATTTAAATTGCAATATTTTTAAGAATTTTTGTAAATTTTTTGGTCAGTAACTCAGTCACATATAAAAAATATTAAAAAACTTTACTTACGACCATATTATACCTACATATTATTATGTAATATACCTCATACAATATTTTGAGTTTGTTCAAACGTTTGTAGACAAAATACTGGATTTCACCCCCTAGGGAGTCATTGAGATTTACAAATTACCTCAGGGGTGGAGAACATTTTAGAGAAAGGAATATGGATGTTGTTCACGCCAGCTGGTGCAGGATTCTCGCGTCGACTTGCGAATGAGGAAGAAGACACAGTTTCTTCAAAATATTATTTATTATCCAAATTCCGCAATATCACATAAATCACAATTGAAAACAGTTTGAAAAAGTGGAGCGGGCACACTCATTAAATACACAAATCAGCTCGAATAAAACCACAGGGCAATCACACCCTCATACATGTAACTCGTAACACTCGAGGATGCGTACAAGCCTCGCCTGTCACTTAGGACCTTCCGCCATCATCTCTAGAGGCTCACTAATCAATGTCACAAAAATTACAATTATTGCAACTGTTCTTAAAGATAACCGCAGTTTCTTTAAATGATTACGTAGGTAAACACATTAACCTAATACACGTAACACTCGAGGATGCGTACACTCCTCGCCTGCTAAGGTCTGACTTTCCGTCAGCAACTCTACAAGCGCACTTGCAGACTCCAAGAAGAAGACTTAAGCTTGTTACTCTTTCACAAGCTTTCCAAAACCTATTTCAATTGCATTCTATAAAAAAGAATACTGACATTTTAGTGCCAAACAAAATATTTATGAGACCTTTTCAAACGAATTCATGATTTCTCTTCCTCAATAAATTAAATTATATGTGACATCCTAGGATAAAAAATAATAAACTAAACTAGGATCTTAACACTATATAGGACAAATGCCCGGTTCTTTGAAATATTACATAAAAAATACAAAGGTACAAAGTACACACAGTAAAATAAATATCTCAACTTCAGTAAAAAAACATTTATTTATTTATTAACGGACATTGTCCATGTATACAATTCAGAGGGTTTAAATATAACAATAAAATAATAGTTCAAAACATAAAAAGAAGAAGAAAAGAAGCATTGACAAACATAAGGGACATCAAGACAAGATCTGGACTATTTATTTATGCTTGTTATCGTTATATTTAAAAGGACATAAAACAATAACTCACGATATACGACACTTTTGAAAGAAATGAACATGTTGCAAAGCAGAACAATAATATCCGAAATTGCTAGTCGGTATATACAGGATGTTCTTTAAACCCTGTTACATCCGAAACCACGATGATCAGTATGGGAAAGAAGACATATTAGCATATTAAAAAAAAAAAAAAAAACGAGAATTTTTTTAAAATTAAAATATTAAAAAAAAACAAATGGTTGCTTACTTCTGCAGGGGAGAAGCGAGGTGGGCGCGGCCGTGCGGTCGACAGTGTATCAGGCTCCCCCCTCCCCTCTCATCGTTTCTCCCCTGCAGGAGTAAGCAACCATTTGTTTTTTATTTATCTTTTATTTTTTAAGATTTTAGTCCTTCTAAAAAATTATTTTAATGTGCCAATATGTCTCCTCGCTCCTACTGATCATCGTGGTTTCGGATGTGACAGAGTTTAAAGAACGCACTGTATAATTAACCAATAAATCGGTTATATAAATTATTACATTATTTTAACCCGCTAAATCGTTGGAACGAAGTTGTAGATACATAAAATAATAAAATGACTAATCAGTAAAAAAGGTCAACACATCTCGATAGAACACCTTAACAACTTTCGAACTTTTTGATTTCGTAGTTTTATATTACAATCGCTGATCTTACCGGCGTCAAATTCTAGAGGCAGTAATAAACAGCGGCGCTAACAAATGAAAGCTATAACTGTATGAAATCATACAAAAAATTATCTTTTGAGTACGTGTTTTCATTGAGGGCAACGACAGGGCCTGCATTCATAAGAATAATAGATAGATAACATATGTCTTACGTACATTGCAGGGCCCCGATTATAATGATAAATTATCATTTATCTTCAATTTTATCTACAAAGTAAAATTAAGTTTTCTGTATGAAAAAGAGAATATACATAAAAATTTTCTTCAAAACATGTTCAATTATAGGTTACCGACAAAGATACTTTAAATGTTTATGCAAATATACTCATTTTTGTACACAAATATCGGTTTTTCTTTATAGACAGTCGAAGATAACTCTGTTAACTTCCCATTGTAATCGGGGCCCAGATCTGATTAAAAATAAAAGCATTTTTATCTTCAGTATACGAGTATAATTAATTCCCACACCATGCTTTAGAGCTTGCCTCTTATTTGGTGTGGTATTTCGTTTCGTTTTTTTTATAAAATTGTCAATGTAAAATTATGTATTTGAAAAATACTTTTTTTGGTCAACGCGAATGAAAGAAATAAGTATCGAGATTGTGTTTCAACTTTTAACGCTTGAGCGGTCTGGTCAGCAGTCAGCAGTCAGTAGCTACTATATTTAGAAATAGTTTACCACATCCGTTCTGTGTAGTATACTATAAACTGTAAATAACCTATGTACCCACTTTTTCATTGTTTTAACTTTTACCTCCTACACCTACACACCCAACTGTGCGATCGTTATTTTATCGTCAGTTTAATCGATTAAGTTCACTCGAATTTTCCACAGGTACGAACGTTTGAATAATTCAATCATATTGAAATTTATTATTTAGTTGTACAAAATAAATCAGCTTGGACATCAAATAACACAATTTTTATTAAGATAGTAGACATTAGACACCTATGTATGTCGATGATGTATGAGGTTTTTTATTTTTTTAGACATCAAAGTGAAAGGGGTCTACAAAGTTGCATTTTGGATCACATTGAACGCAAAAATTATTTAAAAAAATATTCCATACTACTTTTGGCCCTCAACCGAGGTTTGAAGTTTATCACTGTCTGAACATTTTGTTTATTATCTATATTGATAAAATTATTTTGTGTTAGTAAAGAAATAACTTAATCACATTACACATTCGAACGCGCTTTAAAACTACCGAAATGGAAAAAGTTTACACTCCGCCGAACTAATTCCGTCGAGCGCCTGGCTAATATTGACGAAAACAGTGGCCTATTAAAACAATGCTACCCATTTATTACAAAACAAAGTGCAACTCACGCCCTTAGATGCTTATTTAATAAGATTTAATGCACATTATAACATTTAATTACACTGATTTTCTTACTTAAATACAAAATGACAGCCGGTTTACTCCAAAAAATCGACTTTTTCGAAAACTTCAAGCTCTGGTTGAAGGCCAAAAGTAGTATCGAATATTTTTTAAAATATTTTTTGCATTCCGAGTAATCCAAAAGGCAACTTTTTAGACCCCTTTCATTTCGAAATTCGGAAAAAAAAATATCGGCCCACCCTAATGTACATGCACCCACAATAAGACGTCATTTAAATTATTTACATAAATATCGCCGTAATCCTACAATACCTACAGATGTGCGAAAAATGCGACGGTGACTTTCTTTTATATTTGATCTTGAAAATATATCTGTGGCATGGATCTAAAAGGGCCAACGTCGGAAATCACATTATTACAGGAGAGTAATTGAGGGTATTAGAAGGAAACTCAGAGATCTCCATTGTTCTCCAATGTTTTTTACAATGAGCGAAACCGATAGAAGGACCCTTGGTCTTTAAAACAGTTTTCGAGTATGCGGAGGGAGTACTTTTACTGGTTTGTTTGTTTTGTGACTTATATTTTGCCATAGTTTTGTACATTTCATACGTACGAGTATCGTAAAATTAGGGTGGGTTGATATTTGTTGTTTTATTTGTATTTAAAAATATATATATTTGGTGGTTGTCAGGTAAAATTCTGCAAACAGAAATCTAGTGGAGATTAGTCGACCTCATGGTGTACTGGTAAATGCATTTGCCCGCCATTAAATAAATAAATTATACAATTAATATCAATCGATCCTATGTAATTTGGTCGAGCCGATGCCGTGTCGATTTTTACGATAGTATGAAATTGGCCTTTCTCAAAAATATTCTAATTTTTAAAAAATGTCCATACTAAGCCTAATCGACATAAAAAAGCAAAATATAAAACGAAAAATATGAAAAATAAAAACTTTAAAAAATATTTTTAATTTGATTAATTTTAGTTCAGGGCAATTTGGTAAAAGCTTTTGATAAAGTAATTTAATGAGTCATACAGGATAACAAAGGACAATGTCCTTATCAAATGGACTATGTTTAAAAAATAACTGTTGAATCCACAGCTTATTATTACTAATACTGAACATGTTTTAAATTGTTACAAAAAAGATTAAAGAAATATTTGCATTACTGCTAAAAAAATGCTTTGTCAACAATTTTGTCGATTCATCATCATCATTCCCTTCACCCAATGATGCATAGGGCACTGCTTTAGTACACCAATCGCAGTGTATCTTGATCATTTTTGTTACATGAAGGTAAGATCAGTCTTACGCTTCAGATACCAGTCAAGGGACTATGAAATATTTTAGTGTAAAAACACATTTTTAAATAAATATTTCATATCAACCACGTGGGACGGGAATCAAACGCGAGACCTCTTGCATGGAAGGCAAACTGTTTGTCAATTCCGATATCCATATTCCTTAATTTCTTCCCATTTTAACAAATGTTAGTATATTACCACTTACCGACTTTTTTAGTCTACTGGTTTCGAGACCTACCCGTCTCTTCGCAGGACACTCAGTACACCAACTAAATACTAAAATACTCCACCACCTTTACCTTTAACATCACTAGCATTAGTTAAAATCTTTGACCACAAAGTTAATGATTTAAACATAAATAAAAGTCTTCCCATTTCATTCACATAACATTCTTAAATAATATTCTTCCCCTTAATATTTTTCCCATTAATAAAATTCTTCCCATAAATAAATCCGGGATATACCAATTAAATTGGAATGATTGCGATTCAATCTACATTGGAAAAACTAAAAGAAACTTTAATATTAAAGTAAAAGAACACTTAAGATGCTTAAATAATAATATTTTTTCTGAATTCGCAAATCATCTGATAGAAAATAATCATAACTTCAATAAAGACGCTGGATTAAAAGTATTTCATGTTGAAAATAAAATATTAAAATTAGACAACTTAGAAATCTTAGAAATTAAAAAAGCGATTCATACTAAGAAAAAAATAATTAATAACCAAATAAACAATATTTCTTTTAGTCCTCTCCTGTCTTGCTTCGAAAATATTGATTTCAAATTACCACCCTTGTAAGGAAAAAAAAAGACTTGATTTATTGCGTCCACGTGTAGTATTTAGTGAACATGATTGAAATAAAGTAAGTCATTAATTTTGAAGATGTTTTTTAAATTGACCTAAATTTATTGTCTTATATTTCACTTAAAGATTCTTCTCATCGTTTCTTTGAATCCCTTAAAATAAATATGTGTATATTTATGTTTTTCCTTTTTTAAAAAAAAGTTATTACTATTTTATTTTATTTTTACATCTGAGCATGTTTTTCATTCTTTATTTCAATTCTTAATTTTTAATAACACTTACAAATTTTCTTCATTTTTAATATTATTTCCATTTGTAAATACTCACTACAAACTTTAAAATATATTTTTTTCACTTAAATTTTAATTTCATTTATGTTTTTCCTTTTCCTTCTCTTTTTTATACTTTCATAACTAACCTTACATATAATTGCTTTATAATATGAAAACTTCACTGGTCCATTAGAATTAAGTCTAATTGTGTAAAATATTAAACTTTGTAACTGTACTGTATGTTTCCTAAATAAAAGAAAATAATAAAAAAATAAAAAAATAGGAATTAATTCATTAGTTACGTAAACCTTGACGAAGAAGCTTGTTTGCTTTGAAACCGGTCGGTGGAAAAAAATAATAAAAAAAATAGTGGTTAAAAACAAAGTTGTTTTATTTATTTTAATACTCTTTCTCATTTGTTTATGAAGTAAAATAAAATAAATATTTATATATGTAAAAAGGTGAGATTCTTTCGCATTATTAAGAGACGCCTGAAAATGCTTTTCATATTAGGCTAAGGGTTAAATTATTAGTAAAATAAATTCCTTAAATATTATTGGAAATTTAGGCTTCTTGGATGGCTCGACAAATTTTGCATAATACTTTAAGAATCCCAGGATTTTGAAATACCTAAAAGAACATTAATAATATTTCTTATTGTCCGATTGCAATATAGGCGAAGGCGTGTCGGTAGGTACATAGCGATGCATTCTGTGACGTACACAACGGGATATGCACTTTCTAAATTGCATTGTCAAGAGTGTTTAATACTGTTGTAACAATAGTAGATACCCACCATATAAACCTACCATATATTGGATACCCAGTACCCATATACATATTAAATATGTACGATATCTTCTTATTTTTTACATCCGCTCTTGTATAGCATATGGACATCACCAGGGCCGCGGTTATAATGGAAAGTTAACTACGTCATACCTTCACCATGGCGGTGTAGATATAAATTCTCCCGAGCGATCACGAAGATACACCACCGATCCCCCACCTTTAAGCTCTGTTATCTTCGACTGTCTATAAAGAAAAACCGATATTTGTGTACGAAAATGAGTATATTTGCATAAACATAAAGTATCTTTGTCGGTAACCTATAATTGAACACGTTTAGAAGAAAAAATTGTGTTCATATTCTGCTCATACAGAAAACTTAATTTTACTTTGTAGATAATATTGAAGATAAATGAAAACTTCCCATTGTGATCGGGGCCCTGGATAGGAACATCAATATGATGTAACGACGGATTTAGTACCCCTCGGTACGCATATCTACCTGTCGGTACATATCGACGTACGGTAGTGTATCTTCGTATTCGCTCGGGAGAATTTATTATTTATTATTTATTTTATTATTTATTTATTTTTGCACCACAACAGGCCAGGAGGCCCAATAACAGTGGTGAATTACATCACAGAACACCCAGGCTTGAGAAAAATCACATTTTAATTTTTGTGTTCTCACTGGGAATCGAACCCGGAACCTTTCGTGTGTGAGTCAAGCGTCTTGACCACTACACCACGGAGGCCGCCATTTATCTTCAACTATGACGACATAATGAAGGTATGTCACTTGTTACATATCGATCTACCTACCTAAAACTTAAAGGGGGAAAGGGGGATCAGTAGTGCATCTTCGTAATCGCTCGGGAAAATTTATCTACAACTATGTCACGGTAAAGGTATGACGTCCTTAACTTCCCATTGTAATCAGGAGACCCTATCGCTAGCCAGCATTCTCGCCTCCATCATCATAATTCCCTCTCCGCGCCTAACGGTGCATAGGGCACTGCACTGGTAAACCAATCGCAGCGTATCTTGATATTTTTTGTGAGATGAAGGTAAGATGATCAGTCTTACGCTTCAAGTACCAGTCCAGGGACTCTGCAATATTCTAGTGTGAAAACACCCTTTTAAATATCTATTTCATATCAACCATGTCGGGAATCGAACCCGAGACCTCTTGCGTGGTAGGGAAACGCGCTGACCACGCGCCGACACATAATAAGAAAAATGCGTAATTTTTGATAGGAAAAATACATCATTTTATTTTGAATAAATATTTTTGCAAAGTAATTTTGTTGAAACAAAATGTGTTTCCTTAATGAGAAATAAAAAATACTTTTAAAAATGAAGTTCACTTCAATGTTTTGAGCATGTCCAAATGTTTGCAGACAGGCTCCTTAGGGACTTAGATCTGATTTTTTTGCAACAGAAAGGGAAAACATTTTTGAGAAAGCAATATGAAAGTGGCATTTACAGGGCTTATGACATGTATTGGCTGGTTTAAGTGGCCACTTCACACTGTGTAACATTCAAGATCATGCCAATATTTAACTCTTCCAGGTAGGCAAACGCGCTGACCATTACACCACGAGGTCGACAACAACGGCGTCCCTTAGTTCCGCCGAATAAACCCGAAAAATCGTCGTAATACGATAGTAGGCCAGTGACAGGGGGCATTGGTTTTCGGGTTAGTCGATAATACGTCTCCGTCATCGATACTAAATTTACTGTCAAAAATTTTAGAGCAAAAAATGACAGCTCCTTTTTACCTCTGCGTGTTTTAGCCATCTGCATCAGACAATATGGATACTTCAGAAGCTCGTGTTTTTTTCCTCCGATAATATGTCAATCCGGACGATGCTATTAGTCTATTTTATAATATGTTCCAGCTTCATGGGACTTCTGTCATATGTTCAGTTGGTACAAAGTTAAATGAAATGCAAAAATGTTGCTTAAATGCTTTTATGAAACATGAATATAGAATCAATGTTATTTTTAATATTGATGTTTTTGTTAATATTTCTTGATTTTTGATAAGGTTATAAATACAGTTATCAACAACACTTCTTGGTTTAGTTTTACTTTTTTATTATTTTGGCCAACGAGTGCTTTCGCCTAAATTGGCATCTTCAAGGCTAACTTAACCTATTAAAATGTGTATTTCCCACTTTGTTGTATTTCGCCATGTGTTTTTCGCCACCTTTTAAATAATCAATGCTTAACCCCAATTTCGGTCCAATAACTCCCAAGAAGGAACTGTTTATCAAACTAGTTGTGTGTATTTATGTTTTTTGTCCCTTGTTAAAATACTTATTTGATCGTATTGACTTTATTCCTTTTTTCATTGCATTTATTTTAGCTTTTTTTCACAGAAATTTAAACCCTAGAATTAATATAGGAAGAATTTGACCCCCCGTATCCATTTCTTCATTCAATCCATTCCAAATTCTCCTTTTAAATACTATTATTAAACTAGTTGTGAATATTTATGTTTTTTTTGACCCCTTTTAAAATACTTATTTGATCTCCTTATCTCAAAAATAGGTTAGAAATACATAGTATAAAAGCTGTTAACGTTGTAAACAATTTACCAGTCTTGAAGATGCCTACTTAGGCAAAAATGCTCGTTGGTCGAAATAATAAAAAAGTTAAACTAAACGAAAAAGTTTTATATTATAACTTTATTTTTATAATTTTATCAATGTTATTTCTACTTTTTTGTACATTTGGGATGGTACTATGGTTTTAAGCATACTATATCTTCACACGTTTATTTACTTGTTGATTGTTTTTTATATGTCTTATCTTATATCTTAGTACTTATTTTACGTGTTTATAAACATTCTGATTTTGCCCCAATTGTTCTTTGGCTTTCTACGAATATTTATACTGACAAATGATTTTCTTTTTGTTCCAGAAAATCCAGGAAGTTCGGCGACCTTAATCGATTGATTAGGGGCGTCTCCATAGAAACTGGATTTAGATTCCCAACACAAATCGTGTGGTAAGTCCTTTGTAGGCTGTCAAATTTAAACTTTATCTATGTTAAGTACTTAGGTATCATTTATGCGGAATTCGGCCATTTTAATAAGTACTTTTTATATTGATGGTGTTATGAACAAGACAGTAGATATTAATATTTTTTGTCGTAAATTTCATATATTATTTGACTAAATTCTACTATTTTTCTGTCAGTGTATACCCTTTTGGATTTTTTTCTATTATGTGTGTTTTTTTTTAGTTTCATACACTTCGCCAGTCTTGTTTTTTTGTTCTATAGTTTTTGACAGATTTTCATATTTTTAAATATTATTTAATTTTATAAAAGATTTCATATTTTCTTTATTTTTCAATTTTTTATTTTTACTATTAATCATACATAAAATACAAAAAGTACATATTTCACTGGCAGGAGTTATTAAAGAAACTCATTTGGGACCGTACATAAATATAAAAAAAAACATTTTTGTGACAATACATAATATCATACATAGTTAATACGTCCGAAATAGTAAGAAAACATTATTGTATAAGAAACATAGAACACAGTTCTTTACACCATCTTTATTAATCACATTAATAACTATCACTATCAAAAAGATTTAAGTAATATTTTTTAATTGCTACACTTCTGGATTTTTTATTAGATTTTTCGTGTTTTAGCTCATCGGGCAGTTTATAATATTCGGAATGGCCAATATTTTCCCAAAACCTACGGCCGAACTTTGCTGTGCGAAACTTAGACACATGAAGATTCTCTAAGTAACTCGTATTGTAATTGTAAATATCATGACCAAATGTGTATTTTAAATTTGTGTGAGCAGAACCAACAATCTAAACCATCTCTAGACATTAGAAATACTAAATATGCTGTATTTTATAAAAATAAGTAAATGCTGCCTACATCAGAGCAGGTATTTACCATACCTAGTGAGGATAGACAGTATCTAAATATGTTTGCTTGTAATTTAATAGTATTAAATAACTTTGTCACTCTGATTTTCTGATTCTGTTTCTTTACTTTTCATCTCTGAACTAAACTTAATGTATTGGAATTCCCCAAAATAAATCTTATTTATCTGTCATGCTTAACCCAAAACATGACACTATCAAAACTCCAAAGTGTAATTAGATATGAGTAGGTACACAGTTTTATTAATTGGTTTACTTAAATGTTAATTTCAATTATTAAAAAAATAAGATTTTATGTAAGTTATAGCAGGTTCTGAAGTAAAATCGTATTAAAATTCCATCCTAATTTTTCCGAGACTTGTGAATTTGGACGAAATGAAAAAAATATCTGTTTAATTAATTAGACATTTTGATATGTTTTTTGGACCACCTAAGCAATATCGCCGTTTAATTCGGTAGAATTTTCCAGAATGATGTTTTTTGTGGCATTTTGCAATTGTCTGAGAAGTGAATCTGATAAGATAGGAACATCTTACTTAAACTGCATACAATCAATTTCATAGTTTTGAGCTTCAGCAAATAAACTGGGCGATTTGTATTTTAAAAACGGTTTGCCTATAAACTTCCTTATTTTGTGATAATGATAGACAACAAAGGTGTTCAGTTGCTTTTAAGATTTTCTTACGAAAAAAATATTTTACTGATATTTTTAAAAATTAGTGCTACACGTAAACACAGTGAACATAAAATTGATTCATCACCTTTAAAATTACTTTGCCTTAGGTACGAATACTTATTTTAACTAACTTTAATCTTAATATAATTTTGTTATTTTTATCCTGACGGGATTGATTTCAATATTAAACATTTTTCAACAGAGATCAAGCTGTTAAAAATTCGGAAGCCATATATATATCATATTTATAGATAGTAAACTTCCATAGTCATGTGACATTTTCAACTTTCCATTATTTGCTTGCAATCACATTTCATGTGTAATTAGCAAATGAATGAGTACGTAACAAATGCATTACTTAAAATTAGAATTATTTTTCTATCTGTCAGATTGTCGGAGAAACAAAAAGAACATTTCGTTATTGTTGCCAAGGTAGTATTTTTTTTACCCTACTTTGCTCATCTAATGAGATACCTAATGAGAATTGAATCTCGGATTAAACAACTCTATCGTGAACATTTGACCGACATTATCTTTAAAACATCAAATGTTATTTAACATGATATAAAAATATCCGTTTAATGTAAAATAAAATTTGTTTTATATTTTAAGTTTAAAGTTCATTAATTCAATTACTCTTATTAAATGACCCTTTACTTATGTACTCTGTTGTGTCAATCAATATTTCCGCGTGCACAATAAAATTTTAGAGAAATTAACAGATTGCTTTTTTTTAACCTTAAATTTGTGTTATAACTATATTTTTTCCCATCGTGCAACATTACGCGGCGGCATCACGAATGCGCGCGGCGAAAGTGAGGCATAGTGGGGGAATTATTGGACACAGTCCAATGTATTCAAATATGATTTTACGCTCCTTCTGGACTATTCTTAATTCTATGGTCAAAACACTCGCGTCAAAAATATGGCTACCCTGGAAACCGGAAATCTGTTGCCGGTTGCCACAACAACTTCACAACGCAATCAATTTTCGCAAACACGTGATCAAATAAACCGGTGACGTTGCAAAGTAGTTAATTTTAATTTCAATTATCTTTTTCATACATTTTTGAGAAATTTCGCCGTGCTGTTAAATGCTTCAATTTCCCGTAATACTGAAATCCACGGTAGTCGCCGAAAAAAAAAACGGCATAAGTTTTCGGATTTTTGAAAGCGAACGCTCCGTTCGGACTGTTATTTTCTTTTGTCCTACTTTCGCTTTTAACTTAAAGAATACGTAGGTGATGTTATTTGTTACCTACCAATTCTTTAGGTTGAAAACACCCCCACTGGGCCACTTTAGGTATCACCGCATATTATACGTCGTAATCAAAAGTCGGAATAAAAATGCTTTGTAAAATATTCACGTTTGACCTAAAATTAGTGCGAGGCACGATACAAAAGAATGTTCTCGTTTTGTTATTATTTTTATATTATCGCCGATATGTTTTTGCTTTTTGTCATTTTTCTTTTAGTATATCAGGAAACTCCTCGATTTTAAGGCATATTTTTCTGTTTTTTTATTGTTTCATGTAAATCAAATGTTTGCCATTGTTTGTTCTTTCTATATTGTTGTGTTATGTGTTTATTTATTTATTTATTTACGGTTCTATGAACTTTTTACATAATCACAATAAAACCAGTGGAAAAAAAAATAGCATATTCTTAAAAACGATCAAAAACGTCGCGAAAAGTATACAATAGTAAACAGTATTTATGTTGAAAAAAGAAATATTACATATGTAACAAATATAAATATTTATCTATACAAAAGAAAGGTAAATTAAAGAAAATAGCAGTTTTAAAAAATTGTGAAAAAGTTAAAAAAAGTGAAAAAGTAAAAAAAGAGAAAAAAGAAAAAGAAAGTGCTTTAAAAAAAAACTGAAAAGTTTACTTCATGGTTTATATAAATATTAATACTAAACAATAATAATTTTTAAAAATAATTATTAACACAAGAGTAAAGGGTTAAAACAAAAGTAAAGAACTAATAATTATTTTAATTTTTCATTGTTAATTCTTTTCCAAAACACAAGACTTGATCATCAGCGGCGTGGTATAAAATAAATCTTTTATTTTTAAGTATTCTTGTTTTACTATATTGTTGTTATATATTTTTTTAGTATGTTTATTATTCGTCCCAACTCAACACAAGACTTAATGCCCCCGAAGATGGGACTTGTAATTCAATAAATTATTCGTTAAATAAAAAATAAATCATCATCATTCCCCTATTGGGGATAGGGGAATGATGCATAGGCCACTGTACTAGCTCTCGTCATCATCCCTCATGATGCCTCAGGAGACTTAACCCAAGCTCTTTTCCACACTGCGGGATCTTTCGGCCTTGTTTGGCGGAGCTAAGGGACGCGGGATTGACGTGGGAGGAAACAAAAGCGCTGGCTGGCGATGGGTCTCCCGGAGGCGTCTGGTGATGTCCACATGCTCCACTTAGTCATGGAAAACGAAATAAAGAAAAATATTGTTGTGTCCGAGGATACGACCATTCTCCGCGAGTTAACAGAAATTTGTAGGATAGGACGTTGTTCCGAGACATTGTGACAGAGATAGACGGGCAGGCTTTCTCACTTTACCCTCACCATCGTGTGTGGCTGCATTTATTTATTTATTCATTTATGCATATTTTTCTCTTACAAACTATAATTAATAGTAAAAATAATGTGTCCTCACTGGGGTTACCCATGCCAAAGAGACTTAACAATATACTCTTTTGAAATGTTATTACATTAGAGAATAAACAAAGAAGACTAACTTAATAAACAGAGATAATTAACAAAATATTCACAGTTTTAAAAACTAGGTATATATGTACATCTATATTATTTATATTACAAAACGCACATCGAAAATAACAAAAACCTTACATAAGCTGGAGCGGTTGATTCAATTTTGGTTTGGGCGAATGAGACAATCCATTTTACTTCCATTTTCATTGTCCCCGTGTGGACGGGCACAGGCACGGTCAAGACATTTTTTTGACAATAGCTTGCTCGACGTATGCTCGTCACTCCCACGCATCTTTACTGCCGAAGATGTCGGCAGAAAAACTGCTTTTTTAAAATTTTGTTAGTCCATTAACAATATCAATACATCTTGGTATAAAATAAAAAATATTTTCGTGAACTCGTAATAAACGCCGTCGTGTATTCTCAGCGCTCACGTGTGAACTCCGGCCGAATTTTCGTAATGTCCCAACGTTCTGTCCTGCGCGGTCGAGGCAGTTCACAAAGCTAGCACAAGACAATATTGTCCTATCTATTCTGGCATCATAAGAAAGAAGGACGCATCTAACATTTTTTCAAAAATGAGTTAAATACATATTCGGAATCACGAAAAAAATCCGCGTCTACTGGTACTTGAATTATCTTACTAAAATAACGACAACCCTATTATTTTCACTAATAAATGAGACTTAACTGCAAAAAGTCTTGAAGATTACTAAATATAAAAGGCTGTTCTGACTTATATAATTATAAAATACTGATTAAAATACTTATTTTTTCTTCTATTTTGTTTTTAAAAACATCTGAAATGAATGTATCTACTCGTATTCAATTAAATTTAAGATTTGCCGGTAATTTCAACGTTAATTGATTATTAGGTCGGGCCGGCGTGGCGTTACTAGTTTGAAAAGCAGCAAATGGCCAGTAACGTCTATTTATTTAGTTGAGTAGAATCAATTGGCACATTAACACTAAGAAAGAAAAACATTTTCTTAATTACTACTAGCCAGGAACGTCTTTTCATTGCAGTATAACATATTTTCTTGTATTTTTTTTTACTTAAAAGAAAATGTTAATTTTTAAATAAATAACGTAAAATTTATTAAAATACATATATATATTTCGTTATGGCAAACCATAATACATAATGTCGCATAATAATATATTTTATTTTTGTAGTATTTTTCACACAGTATTTTTTTTTTATAAATTATATAACACAAAGTATTTTACAAGTATAATACGTTGAATTACATTCCCAGGAGTTACAACAACTCAATTCGGGACATAAATAATATTAACATTTAAAAATAACACATGTTGAGAACAACAATGACACAAAGCAAGTTTAGCGCCTTTATAAATAAATACAGCACAACAATATATACGCCTTAAATCTTTTCTTACACAAGCAGAATAAATATACATAAAAAAAACGCTTTTAAGAATAAAAAAAGTAGTGAATCTGTTAAGGGAGATAAGGTCATTAACATCACATGCCATGCAGATGATGCTGTCATAGTGATGATGAGAACACATACATCTCAGTTAGTTAGTTAGTTTTTCAATATCCGAGTTACAAAATATTTATTGTCTCCGTTTTTTGTTTAATGTAAAGACGTCCTTCTTTCTTATGACGGCAGTATTGTACTGTCCACGTGTAAATGATACTTAACAGTCGAAGAAGATTACTCTGACTGGGGCTTTAATTTTTTTTTTGTAACGATTATTTACTTTAGCAATGTATCTTCTTATGGAATTATATTTTATTGCCTTAGTATTTAATATCGATAATCGTAACCGGGAAACCTTTATCTCGACGAGAAGACCATCTGATGCATAATTTTACAATCTATTATTTTCATAGAACCAGGATGTTTTAGAATTCAGATTAATATAATTAGTAGGCAGGTATTATGCTAAATATAGTCTTACATTCATTTAACAAATTACAGAGATAATTGTAGGTACTTACGCAGTTCCCAATGCACAAAAAAATAATAATGGGAGGTGCAGTATTATTAACCTCGCTTATAATGTACAAAGTTTATATTTCACATGTGGATTTTGTTCCCTGTGGCTCAATCACCAATAACTACCGACGTTCTAATAAGCGACGTGATGACAATTTCTTACCATAGTTGTTTATCGTATTCGCGTTGACAATAAAACATCCGTAAACACCTAATATTAAATGTCAAAATATTTACGTTTCGCGACGTATAATACTGCTGCGCACTCCACATATTTGAATTTCACCTGTGTAAATATGAAAAATATTCCAAAACTGCTATTTTTATTTATTTATTATTGATCATGCTATTCATTGCATTTGGCCGGCGGTTGGCAAGGCAAATGTCAGGAAAAGCATATGTTTGTAGACATATACTGGATTTCACCCCCTGGGAAGTTTTACTTTTATATTACAACGGAGATTGAACATATTTTTGAGGAGGAAGATTGCCAAAAGGTGTCCATTGCCTAGTATTTGAAATAATTTTGTCAGATGAATCTCATCCATATCAATAAAGGTTTGAACTTCACAAATGACCACAGATGAAAGAATTGAAGATTAAAGATGTTCAAACATAGGCAAAATGGTAAATGTTACACAGTGTGCAAAGTGGCCACTTAAAGCAGCCAACGACATGTCATATAATAAATGTATAAAATATAAACGCCTTGACTTACATATTTCTTTAAATAATTTTTTATCCATCTCTGTTGTAATGTGTAAAAATTAATAACTTCTAAGGGCATGAAATCCAGTCTTTGTCTGCAAACATTTGGACAAACTCGAATTATTGTTGTGTACGATTTTTGTTTGTAACTTTTTGAGGCACCTCTGCAATGACTGGTAATAAATTATTCCACGATAAGGCATCGAATTTCACCCCTAAGAAAGGTTTTAATAAGAAATGTGTGGCTCGGGTGGTTGACCCACATTTCGTATGTTAGTCATTATTGTTTTAATTATTAATACACAAAAAACGTGTGTAACCTGTCAATAACAAATGTGTAGCGAAATTAAATGTTGTTCAAACACAATAACTAAAATGGAACACGCAAACAACATCATTTTATCGTTCATTTTTCATATACAGAACAAAGAACAATGATACACTTGATTTTTACCTTTCCTAACCTGAACGTGAAAAAAATCCGCGAGTTCCTGATAGAGATTGGCATTTCGTTTTTTTTTCAAAATTTCAATAACAGTTACCGTTTCACAAATTAAGCTGTTTCGTAAAAACGTTTATAAAATAGCAGTTTAGAGCAGTGGGCGCCCCCCCCTAATTTTTTTCAATTAAAGTATGTAAAATATTTTTTTTGGCTTCCCATTTCCCTTATCGCATTGAATATTATGTTATGAATTTAAAAAATATAAAAGTTTTTTCCGTTGCTCAATTTAAAAAGCGAAAAATTATTCATTTTTTGAAACGTTTTTTCATTTTTTGAATTATTATTTACGAGTATTTTATAGGAACCTCATTTTATGGAATAACCTTAATATGTTTTGGTTTAATCATAAAGAGACCAATTAAGTTTTCATTAATTATGTAAAAGATGTAAACATTAAATGTGCTAAAAAAATAAAATAATATACCTAAGTGAGAAAATAATAATAGTTAACATTTGCGTTTTCCATGGTTATTATTGGTGATAAATAAAAATACCGAATGCACACTCCGAGCCATCCATGCACACATATATGAACGCATACATATACACACATGCATATGCACATCTACATGCATCTACACAAAAAAAAACACAAACACATACATCTTATGCGATACATATACATGGCATAAACCACTCAAGATACTCAGCAACTATCCCAAATAATCAACTCCATGAAGAAATTTTCCGTACAAATGCAACTTGAAGTTCAAAATGTCCATTATAATTTTTACAGGTACGTCTAATTAATCAATTTGAGGTTTAATTGTTTTAAAAAAAAGGGAATTTAATCTGGTATAGCGAAGAGGACTACGGAACCTAATTTCTGTAAAAGGTATGGCGAATCAACCATGTTATTTAGAATGTTGAAAATAAAAATTAAATCACGTGTAAGACGCCTTTTTCAATGATTCTATATTAAATTTAATCAAAGATTCGCCGTAATAATTTTCATAGTTACCCAAACGGGTTTTTTAATTTTTTTTTTATATTTGTTTATTTTTCCATACATACAGGGTGTTCTTTAAACCCTGTAACATCCGAAACCACAATAATCAGTATGGGCAAGAATACATATTAGCATATTAAAAAAAATATTTAGAACCAAAAACTTTTTTTTAAATAAAATATTTAAAAAAACAAATGGTTGCTTACTTCTGCAAGGGAGAAGTGAGGGGAGTGCGGCGCAGTATCAGATTCCCCCTCCCCTCCTCGCTTCTCCCCTGCAGAAGTAAGTAACCAGTAACCAAAATAATTCTTCTTTATGTAACACTGATTGAAAACATCGTTTATATCGTTTTTGTAATTTATTTATGTTTTTCTAAAAATATTATTGATTAAAACAAAATAATCTGTTGTAAGACGTCACTCCCCATTATGTACACAAGAATTGTTTATTTCTCTTACGTAATGGGGACTTACGGGAAACGTTAATGTAAATACATGTATTTGATTAATGTAAAAAATTGTATTTAGTTGTAATATTGTATTTTTATTTGTTATTAATAAAAAAATAAAAAATAAAATTAGTTTTTTTTTTATATTTTATTTTTTAAATTTTATTCTTTCCAAAAAAATAATTTAATGTGCCAATATGTCTTCTTGCTCATACTGATCATCGTGGTTTCGGATGAGACGGGGTTTAAAGAACACCCTGTATATTATTTACATAGAAATATAATTACAAAAATACACTTTAGAAAAATACATCGTAAAATTACGCTATAACAGAAATTGGAAGAAATGCCCAGGCTCCTTACAAGTTTCTTTTGAATGTTCTCGATTTAATTAATATACACTATACTGAGGGGACCATACTACTGAAGCGAATTAGAGTTGGCTACGTACATAAGTCTAGTAAAGGAGTTTGAGTGTATCTGGTAATGAGAAAGGCTCGGAGATTCGTAAGATAAACCCTAGAAGTCTATACGCCTTATCCACTATTGTATTGATGTGATCTCTAAATAAAAGCTTATCATCCATCAGTACACCCAAATCTCTAGCTTTCATTGAACGAATGATAATTTTCGCTGATAGTTTGTCGTCAAATAGTATATTTTTTTCTTCCGAGTAAATTACATGACAGAACATTAATTTATCGGTATTCACCAATAACTGATTTTCCGCACTTAATGGTGCATAGAGAACTGCATTGGTACTCCTTTCATTGTTAAAGACAATTCAATATTTGTTCAATCTTGGGTGCAGCTAGTAAAGGAATAACGTGGATATTTATAATACGTCACCGGTATAACGTATATAGCTCACGCTTACACACACCTGGGGTGCTATTCTGAACCACCCTCGTAACAGTTTTTCTCGTTTCTTCTATTTTGTATGGAAATACGCGAGATAATACAGCCGTGAGAATGTTTGGAATGCCAGCCCTGGGCCCCGATTACAATGGGAAGTTAGCATTTATCTTTAATTTTATCTACATAGCAAAATTAAGTTTTCTGTATGAAAAGCAGAATATGCATACATTTTTTTGTTCTAAACATGTTCAATTGTTGGTTACCTACAAAGATACTTTAAATGTTCATGCAAATATACTCATTTTCGTACACAGAGATATCGGTTTTTCTTTATAGACAGTCGAAGATAACTCTGTTAATTTCCCATTGAAATTGGGGCCTAATTAATATCGATATTTATATACAAAAGTGTGTATATTTGTATGAAAATTCAAAATATCTTCGTCGGTAATTGGCAATTGAACATATCTAGAAAAAAAAATGTAAACTTATTCTATTTTTTATACAGAAAAATTAAATTTACTTTGTAGACAAAATTGAAGATAAATTTTAACTTCCCACCAGAATACGTACCCTGAACACTTACTCCCACACAAATACACACAAACACACCTCTACACTTACTCTCATACACACAAACACACCCTTTCGTTGTACCACAATTTAATTAATATGTGTCCTCTTTTATTTAGAAACTTCGCTGGTCTGTCTTTAAACCATATCTTTTAATGTTATTATATCATTGTTGACTGTTTGTTTCTGTAAAATAAATAATATATAAATATATTTATATATATATATACACATATATATATATATAAATATATATAAATATAAATATATAGTATATGATATAATATGTAGAGTACCTATGTATGTATTTTGAGAGAGGTCATATCTATTAGTTCTATGAGGTGACCTGCTATATGAAGGAATTCTCAAGAAATAAGGTCGTTTACAACATACTATAATGGAGTTATTCATTCTTTTTGTAACATTGTACATCACCGCGTTTACAATTCCTACTTGCCTGAAGATTACAAAGATTTTTTTATATTTTTAAATTTAAATTTAATTGGCGTGTACATCGGAATTAAGGTTTAAACATTTGAATCTTATTTCTCCATACAATTGTATTCGCGCATTTTTCCCTGGATAATGCCACTAGAGCAATGATTTTTTACACAATACAGATATTTGCCATTGGTATCCCTGCTGTTTTTTTTTTTTTTAATTATTATTAAATTCAACCCAACCTATCCTAACCTAACCCGGCGGCTTTTGGTTGGTCCGTTTCCAAAGGGCTAGCTTTGACCAGCCAACACGTTGAACTTTGAGCTATCTTAACTTTGAGCGTTTTTGGCATATTTGAGTTATGAATACCATTAACTTCAAATTTTTATCCTCTATTTACAGGTATAATCGGTTAAATAATATTACCGCCATTAACTGAGTTTCAGAGAATTGTAGACCGAGTAAAAACATATATTTTTTTCAAATTCAACAGGCGTTGCCTAGTAGGTGATTTGGTTCAGCCGGATGAATCTCACCCACGTGATAAAGGTTTCAGCTCTTTTACTTCACAAAAGTCAACAGATGGAAGAGTTGAGGAAATGTGGATGTTCAAACATGGGCAGAATGGTGAATGTTACACAGTGTGTAAAGTGGCCACTTAAACCAGCCAATGATAGGTCATAAGCCCTGTAAATGCCTAGACTTCCATATTCACTTCTCAAAAATGTTTTCCCTCTCTGTTGAAATAAATTTGAAAGTCTGCAAACATATATTTTATTTTATTTGGGAAATCAACAGTTCTACATCCATATTTATAGTAAACAAACAGATATAGTGTATAAACTGAGAACTAATAACAGATTTCCACAAGTATACAAAGTTAGTAAAGAAAATAAATTTCATATTAAATAAATACATAAAAGTTTATACATATAAAAATGTTATTTTCATGTACTCGTAAATATTTTTCAATAATCAAAGATTTTTTTATATTTTTTAAGAACAGTAAGTTATTGTAAATTGGGCGGGATTAGGACAAGGATGCTCGAAGAGAGGGGAAGGGAGATGTACATATTTATTATTAAATAGCATTTATTCTCAAATCTTTACAAAGAAAATCACTTAAATGATTTTAAGTGATTATTTTTTAATTGAAGTTTACGTTTTTAATAATTAATATACAATGAAAAACGGTTAAGTGCCTTTGTCTGGTTTTCATTACTAAAACAATATCACATTACAAGTAAAAACAACTACTTTGTGAGTTTAGCCAGTTTTCATTGAAGTAAAAATATCTGCGTTAATAAAACCATACTACAGCGAAAAACTATGTTAAAAAAGACTTGTTTAAATTATGTAAAACGGGAGTCATTCCTGAAGAATTCCCATCCCACTAATGTGATAGATGCTTTATCTGAAAACAAAGACAGTGTTGAATTTGATACAACTCAAATTCAGTTAGACAATGTCGCCGGCTAACTCAACCAGCACAAACTTCTTCACAAGGAAAATCAGCCAAATGCGGATTTTATTTTTCTTATCTTATTTTTAAAAAAAATTCTCAAAATTCTGTTGCTTTTTATTTTATATTAATTCTGTAATGTATAAACATATGTTTTATGAATAATGAATAATAAGTATTTAAAAAAAAAATAAAACTTGATTTTTAATGAACAACCAAACTTTAAAATTTAATTTACGCAAAACTGGCTTTTTGCATTTAACCGATTTTCCTTGTATACCCACAATATTATGTTTTTGGACTAGCAAATATGTATTACCAACATAAATACATTTTTAGTACCCAATTCATATAGTATGTCTTTATCTTTGTAAACAAATAGTGTGTTAATCCGGTTGGGCAAAATATAATAATGTTTGTTTTAATTACAGGGTAACATAACATAAAATGGGGAGCCGAGACCCTTTACTTGGCCTGGCCACCTGCCTTGTCTTAATTCTGATCTCTGCTCAATATACCCAACAGTACAGTTCTGGAGCACCTCCTAAAGTAAGTTTATTTTTATATTTTTGATACAATTATCCAGTAAAATGTAAGTTTAGGTAAGGTCACACTTATGGAACGGCTGCATACATTCTGTCCAATTCTTTACTATCTTATAAGTCCACAATATCAAGTTTATTTGTAGCTGCTCTTCAAACTATTATTGACAATTCAATTCCATAAATTAAAAAAATACTTTTATTTTTATTACCATATACTTGTTTTTTATTTTTTACTATTATATCAAATTGCATTGTAGTATTGGCAAATACGCATTTCATTGATACATATTTTTATTCCTTATTTTTTCGTGATAATATATGCTTGCTTGTTTATTAATTCAACTTAAAAATGTCTTTCTTGCTTACCGTAACACTTTATTTATTGTTTGCCTTACAGAATTTATTTCATAAGCTTATATCTTTGCATTTTTTGTTTATATGCTTATTGTTTTTTCTTGCATACCTTTGTTATTATTGTTTTTTTTTTTTACTTTGTGAAACTTTTTATTATATCCCTTTTAACTAATTTCACATATTTTTTCTGTATATTCTGTGTTTATTATTTAGTATGTTAGCATGTATTTAATTTTAATTTTTTGTAAATGCCTTTTGGGCGTTAATGAACAAAATAAATAAATAAATAAAGACTTCGTAATAGCACAAAGTATCAAGAAAACATTTTCAAATCGAGTAGGTATAAAGAGTTCTTATAAATACACAAACTATCTATTGCAATTTAAACAATCACTAAATAAATAGTAAACCTTGTATTTAAATGAATTTCAGGCCTGCGAAAAGATGTTGCCCATTCATAACAACATCCCGCCCCAGAGTAGTGTGGCGCCTTACATTGTAAGGCCACGGGTCCCCCAGGTGCTGCAAGGAGGGCGCCTCAACGTGAGCCTTTCCAGCCCCTCTGGTGTGGCTATCGGGGGCTTCTTCCTGCAAGCGAGGAGTGTGCAAGTAAGGATACTCGATATGTTTTTATGTACAAACATTTTGCTCAGGGAAGTATGGCCGCGGTCCCAATTTGGAACTGGCACTGTGTTCCTTCACTGTCATGCAGGGAAACTACAATAAGGTGAATGTACTGACCATGTGTATTTGGTGACTATACTGCAGTGAGGGGTATGATAAAAGCTTTTAAACATTCTATGTTCTGTCATTCTTCCGGGTGTTCATTAAACCCTGTCACATCCGAAACCACGATGATCAATATGAGCAAGAAGACATATTGGCACATTAAAATAGTTGTTTAGAACTAATAAAATTTAAAATAATAAAATATCAAAAGGGCAAATGGTTGCTTACTTCTGCAGGGGAGAAACGAGGAGGAGGAGGGGGGAGTATGATACTGCGCCGCGCTCCCCTCACTTCTCCCTGCAGAAGTAAGCAACCATTTGTTTTTTTAAATATTTTATTTAAAAAAATATTCTTCTTTCTAAATACTTTTTAAATATGCTAATATGTCTTCTTGCCCATACTGATCATTGTGGTTACGGATGTGACAGGGTTTAAAGAACACCCTGTATAAGGTTAAATCAATTTTAATCAACAAAATTTAACTAAAAATTCCACATAAAACTAGATATAAAAAAGTTAATATTACCCATGAGGGAAACAGAGAGTTTCAAAACTCATGGTGCAAGTGTTTAAAATTAAATTAAATGAGTTATCCGAAGAAATAAAAGAAATACGTTTTTTTTTATTTGAAATTTATTTATTAACTCTTATGGATTATTACATTCATTTTACAAAAATAGTACATAATTTTTTATTTATATTCTGTTGTTGGTAATTATATTTATAATGCCTTTTAAAAAGTTTGTTTGAGTCTTTTGTTTAGTATTGTCCGGTAGTTTATTGTATAATTTCAGTCCCTGATTTATTAGTCTCGATTTAAAATGGAATAACCCGCTAAGCCTCTATTTAGAGGCTTGTCAGAGGGGATATGGAAGGAGGTTATGAAAAATACACCACAACACCCAGACCAATTGAGAAAAACATTTTTTTTTCTTTTTTTCTTGCAACTGGTTGTAATCGAAAACGCAATGTCAGTTCCACAGTCGGCCATTTAACAATTTAATTTTTAATCAATTTAAATAAATATCGACGATAGAAAGAACAAAGTTACCAAGCGACGAACAGCCAATTATTTTTTTTAAATTAATAAAATGTTTTGTATTTTTAATTTTAAATTAAATTATGTAGGAATCGCGCCAAAATAATATGAGTGCATGAGATTTTTTCATAAATTAATTAAAAAATAAATTAATTATCTCTTCTGTAAACTTGTTACATGTTGCTTGGTAACTTTTTCCTTTCCATCGTCGAAATGTTAAATTTGGAAAAAAAATTGTATAATTTCTTAACCTTTCCGGGCCAGAGGGTGGTATCTAGGGTCCCCCAGGTAACATATTTTTTCAATTACTTTTTTATTAATCATTCACAATATATAAATAATTCACATTTATCTTTGCTTCCCCCCGTGCAAACATCAAATATTACAATTTATTGCTCTACAGTTTAATAATCTTTGATATGTTGGTTTGTTCGCACATGTGATTTTTGCTATTGGATAGCTTATTCCCAGCCATAACCACAAAATCTCGATTCCAGGCTTTAGTTTTTACATGCACTCCCACTCCCAACTCCCCGCTATATCGCCCCAATTATGCATAGTGAGACTTTAGATCAGTGCTGTTCAGCGTGTCACAGCAAGAACAGTGATGTCATATATCATCCGCTTGAAACAGTATTTTATTATCAAGTGTATGAATTTCGCAGAAAACTCAAAATATGATGAAACAGTTTTATATACACTACCATGACAATCACAATGACTTTTTTTTAAATTAAAAATTTAAAGTATTTTAGCTGGGGCATTCCTGGTACCTTACTCAGATATTTTTTTATGTTCAGGCTTGGAAAAATTTAGATGTTTATGAACTAATTTAATTAAACATAATAATATTGTTTGTGTTTTCAGGATAACAATAAAGTTCTTGGGTCTTGGACAAGCTTACCACCCCTAACTAAAACAACCCAATGCTACGGTGAAGCGGATTCTGCTACTCATACTTCTCCAGTACCAAAGTCTAACCTGGTCTTTACTTGGTCAGCTCCTTCCGATTTCCTTGGAGCTGTTGTAATCAGGTATGTCAGCCTTTTCAAAATTTTTAAGTAACAGAGGAGAAGTACTCTTATGTAAATACAAATTGTTTGATATTTTTGATTCTTCTGAGGAGAATATTCCTTAAATAGTAGCATCGAGATCTTGTATAGGCAGTAAGGTCAAGCAGTAATACAAGTAACTATGTATATAATAATACTCAAGACTCCCGATATAGATGTCTACTGAAGAAATATTCCACAAATGACAACTTATGACACCAAAGCAATTATACGCTAAAACAATACTCACTTACAGATTCAAAAACTATTCTTACTCAAATGAAAGACATAACCCCTACAATACATCACATACAAATAATATAATCACTAGATTCGCAACACAATGACAACTTAAACAAATACAAACTAATACCACTTTCGGACAAAAGGATTTTGAGTATTATTAAATTAAAATCTATAACCTACTTCCACTATCTATTAGAACAATTAGAAGCGAGAAAATGTTCAAAAAGGCTATAAAAAAATGAATAGTAGAGCTAGGTAGAAGTAAAATGGATTGTCTCATTCGCCCAAACTAATATTGAATCAATTGCTCCACAAATGTATAGCTTATGTTATGTTTTTGTTCTTTCATTGTGCGTTTTGTAATATAAGTAATATAGATGTACATAAATTAATTATTAACATAAATACGTAGTGTTTAAAACTGTCTGAACGTTTTTATAATTATCTCTGTTTATTAAGTTAGGTTTATTCTCAAATGTAAAAATATTTAATAAAAGTATATTTTATTATATTTTATTTTGGATTTTTACAGCTATTACATAATAATAATAAACAAAATAAGTAGAAAAATCTTAACAATGCTAAAGCCAATTAAAAAAATCCACTGTAAATATAATGACACATAATATATAAGAAAATAAGTTTAGTAATTGTATTTGTGTGACGTTTGTATTCATATGTATGTGAATGTGTGTATGCGTGAATGTATGAGGGAGAGGATACATGTGCGTGTGGGAATGAATGAGGGAGAGGGTGCGTGTGTGTGGGTGCGTAAGTATAAAAAAATAATTGTTTAAAACTTGTAATTGTATTAAAAATGGTACAATAAAGAGCTTAGTAATAAGTTAGAAACCTTTTTGTTAAAATTCAAATCAAGAAATGATATAAATTGTTTTTTTTTTTTAAGTATGTTAAATTTCAAAACCGTATTCTGAAAAAAAAGCATTTTATTTTAAAATTTAACTGATACACATCGAATGAATAATGTGCGACGAGTCCCATACAATTCGAGTACAGTAGGTAACCACAAAATGCAGTAAATACAAAATAATGACAACAATAAAATAAGGTTTGACAATAAGCAAACGTTGATTCAAAACAAACACACAAATGCATATTATATGCACCTACATAATATATAAATAAGAATAACATATAAGTTTGATAGAAATGATTCGGATTATAAAAATCTAAATTATATTGTTAAGTGTCCTCGGCACGGGTAACCCCAGAGTGAGGTCACATTATTTTTATTATTAATCATAGTTAATAATGGAAAAAAATATGAATAAATAAATAAAAATGCAGATTTCTAACATTTCATATGTGTGGGTACTCTTTCCTGTGTAGGGCCAACGTTCTGCCTACCAGAAAAACCTATAACATCGGTAGGATTTAGTTGGAGACACCTCCCTTCCTTCAGTTGATGATTTATGCTGTTTGATATTTCCAGATTTTTTTATTTCGCAACAACATAATACACACATTTATCGAGTCACAGAAACAGCTTATAGTGACACAACTAGTTGTTCATTCATTCATTCCTAGGAATGACCCATGAACTTGCTTGGACTCGCTAGAAAGTTTGTTGAGTCGAGGTAATTAACTTGTAATCCCTCGTAATTGTAATATCTCTTCATATTTTCTTTCCCAGAGCAACAGTTGCAGAGAGCTATAACCAGTTCTGGGGAGGCGTAGACTCCACGCTGGTGGAGGTTGTCACTCCAGAAACGGCGATTACGGCAATATACCCCCCGGAGACTGACCCGCCTCCTCCCTCGAGAACTGAGCCTTCCTACATCAGGCCGACTTCAGCTGCCCCTGTAAGTATATTGCACTCAGCCTTCAATTACTTAGTCGGACATCATCTAAGTTGAATCATCAGTCATCATCGAATTATTGTTATAAAAAATGTAAATAATGTATTTTATGTTTATTAACATATTACAACAGAGATAGAGAGCATTTTAGAGAAGGGAATATATAAGTCTAGGCATTTACAGCACTTATGAGCTGTCATTTCAACTTTCGGTTTCAGTTTTTTTTAATTATTTAAATGGGAGTTGCATTAATTTTTACCTTGCTTATAATATACAAGGTTGATACTCATGATTATGATGATCCCACTCAAATAATGATCATTCCAGAGTTGAAGGATCCTGCTACTTATTTTCCTTTTGGCAAAGCTGAGCGGTTTCAGCTCTTTTTTATAAACTCTTTTTTTATAAAGGAGTTGCTTTATTATTTACCTTGCTTATAATATGCAAGGTTTATATTTTAAAAGTGGATTTTTCTGCAATTAAATTTCTTTAAATTTATCTAAACTGTTGGGATCAGGAGGGATATACTAATGTGGGCGAATCAGGAACTTCTCAGCATTTGCTCATGCGGAGAGGAAACCACTTAAAACTCTTCAGGAGAAGCCGGCCTATTGACAGTAGTCAACTGGCCATCTGTTCCACTAGAAGAGTGTTTGGCATTTTGTTCCCTACTTTTGGTTCATTTTACCAATTGCTTGCACTATATTGATCATGTATGATACTACCTCTCGTGCGAGTTCTTTATTACCTATCACCGATGGGATGTCGCACAGAAATTCACCCAGGCCTCTGCATCGCGCCTCCATCTGTTGTCTTTAAAAGCTGAAAAAGGGACAAAGCATCAACAGGTGAGGGATATCTTGAGGAATTTCATCGTCTCATGGGCAGCTATCGATCTCGGAGAGCTTAAAGCGATGCAGGTAGCTCATGAACCCACCATGACCCGTAAGCATCTGGGTGAGCTCGTAGCCAGCATTTTGTATTCAATTGAAATCATAGGCACGGAAAATGGTAGGGAAAAACATTTTAGTTATACTTCCGGTAGTCTCACTCAAATAACGATCATTCAAGAATTGAAGGGTCCTGCTTCTTATTTGGCAAAGCTGAGCAGTTTCAGCTCTTTAACTTCACAAACATGGTATATTTTTCATAACTTCCTTCCATATCCTATTTCCCACCTGCTGAGAAGCCTCTAAAGAAGAGGGTAAGCGGGTTATTCCTTTTATAAATAATAAAACGACAGATGGAAGAATTAAAGAAATATAGATGTTCCAATATAGGCAGAATGGTGAATGTTGCATGGTGTGTAAAGTGGCCACTTAAACCAGCCAATGACAGGTCATAAGTCCTGTAGATGCCTAGACTTCCATATTCCCTTTAAAATGTTCTCCATCTTTGTTGTAATATGTTAATCCAGTTCTTGTCTATAAAAATTTGGAGAAACTCAAAACATTGATTATAACTATTGTAACACAGAAAATGTAATAATTTTAAAACACATTCCAAGAACACGATTCTGATCTATAAATATATAATATACCGACATGTAAATTGATGTTCATTGATACTTTTTTATGTAAGAAAGGGGAAATCAAAAACTTTAAAATTCTACAGAGTTAGGCAATGAGGATAATACTCAAAATAAATATATGTTTTTAAATGTAGAAAGAATGCATAAAGAAATCGGATTTACAACAGTAAAACGACAATTTAAATATAAACGTTGCAATTCTCACTTGTAAAATAATTAAGGAGGTAAATCAAATAAAAAATAAAATTAAATTTAACCAATGATGCCATACGTACATAATGAGGAGAAACCCCGAGTCTCAAAACTAATTGTACAACGGTTTAAAATTGTACAGTGAGTTGCCTGAAGAAATAGAAAGCCTTGAAATATTTCAAATTAATTTTAAAAAGATGTTCATATGAGAGTAATGTTATTAAAAGTTTATATAAGTTCTTAAAATGTTATAAACTAACTTAATAAAGCATAAATAAGTTAAAAATAAATCTTATAACATGAAAATAATTGACAAATATTTTCCAGCGAGCTATCCGTTCCCACTGGTTATCGGTAATTTATAAATTTCCCTTTTCACACAGCAATTTTACATGCAAACAAACTATTTTATAAAACACACATTGCATGAAAGCAATCTCAAGCATCTGTATTTAATGAACTTAGTGTAATAATTGCATACCTAATAAAAGTTTCGATAACATAAGAGGTTTGATAAAAAATATACGAAATATTTGAATTTTGAAGCAAAATCTTAATTGTGAGAGCTTATTTTTTTCCCTAGTTTTGAACATATGTTTATAACTAATCTGCAAGTTTTTGACCATTTTTTTGCACCACAACAGGCCAGGAGGCCGAATTACAGTGGTAAATTACTGCACAGAAAACTCAGGCTTGAGAAAAACCACATTTTAATTTTTGTGTTCTCACCGGGAATCGAATTCGGAACCTTCCGTCCGTGAGTTAAATGTCTTAGCCACTACACCACGGAGGTCGCCTTTATAGGGAAATTTGGTAAACGTAGTTGATTTTTGAAAGACAAACTATTGAGGTGTAATCGGATAATTTTCAAGATTATTCCAGAGCAAAAATGATAGACACCTCGAGGTTCGTTTGCAATATTTTGTTGAAAAAACTAGACTGCGTTGATGCCCCGGCTACCATCTTCACCCTGCAGTTTCTTGTTCAAAGCCAATTGTGATTACTTTGATGGGTACAATATTGATATTGAGGAATAAATAAAGATTTTTTTAAATATGCCTACCCAAATTCTGTATATTTTTTATCAAACTTTATATAAGTACTGAAGGAAACATTATTTATAGTGCTTCTACACAAACATACATCATACATATGTATTACTGACACGCGCAACATCCATGTACCTACTTTTATTATTATTCATGCACAAAATTAATTTACGCAGCTATTTTTATAAAATGTATTTCATCAAATTATCAATATATTTCACCAGAAAAACCTTTGCTGTAAAAATTTATAGGTAAGTAGGTAGTTTTATGGAATAATAATTATACATGTAAATGAGTAGTTATTTGTAAAACTATTTAGTAATAGGATTGTGTTTTAATATCACATCTTCCAAAAATACTTATTTGATAATATCATATTATGAAACTAATATTTACGGACCCCTTGTTCTATATTTATTTATCACAACAGTACATATTTTTTTCCCAAACACCATGAGAAAATCCTGTGTTGGATTGGGATACAAAATAGGGAAAAATGGAAGCATACATTAAAAAAAAAACATAGTAACGTTAAAAACTATTCCATATACCATGTTATGTCTCCTGCAATGGCACCTTCCTCGAGTCAAAATTATTGCTATTGTCTAACATGTTTATTAATTGAATGGCTATAATAGTAATAATTAATGGTCCAATTCAAATAGATCTAACACTACTAAATTTTACGCAAAAATATGTATAACTGTAAGGGACAAATTATAAAATTGTCTTTTTTCTAATTCAAAGCAGACTTTATGCCAAAATAATTCAGGGACAATATTCTGAAAGCTCTCTGCTCTCTCTATGTATTGTTATCACTTAATTTACATACTAATTAGTGCCAATAATTACATGCTAGCAACACTGTCTACCCTCGCGAAAGGTATCACACTGCTGGTACTGATTTGCATTTGAGGCGTTTAAACTGATAATGATGTGCGCAGTGCCTATATCTATTCCTATAAAGACACATTATCTTTTATATATAAAAAAAAAAAATAACTACTAAATATGGTATCACTGAATGATAGAACACTTGTATTTATTACTGTGTATTTTCATGTAAATATAAACTTATTTAAATAAAAAAATGTCTAATGTTAAATTCCAGGTAAAGAATGATCCATTCTACGTTGGCTGTGGTTCTTCAAAGCTTTGTTTTGGTTCAACACCGACATGCTTGTCCAATCAGAACTGTGTCGCTGCTGTGTCAGTATTAGTAGAAGGTAATTTTTTAAATAAATTAATTTGCATATTTTGTTATCTATTATTTTTATCTAAAATTATTTTTACTTATATTTAAAAAAAAGTGGTATCTTTGCAAGCAGCTTGTCAAATTGGTTAACTGGATTTGGAATATAAGAATGTCAACAGAATGCGTAAGAAAGAGAAAAGAGTCAGCGAAGAACTGTTTTTTAAATTACCTGCCAAAATTTTCTCAATAATATTCTGTATTGAAAGTGATAATGAATATATAACACAGATTACCATATTAAAACAGAGTGGAGAACCTTTTAGAGCAGTGTTTTTCAATCTTTCAAACATAACTGGAGACTCCCCTCCCCATGGACTAGCTATTGATAAAAGTTAAACTATCCTGAGGGGGTAGCGTCAGATTTCAAGATTTCATTTCACCTGGTCACGACCCATAGGTTGAAAAACACTGTTTTAGCTAAGGGAATATGGAAATCTAGGCATTTCCAGGGCGATTCGTCATTGGCTGTTTTAACTGACCACTTGACACACCGTATAACATTCACGATTTTGGCCTATGTTTGAAAATGTGCATAAATTTAATTTTTTTGGTGTAGTTTGATTTATGTATATTGTTTTAATTACCTTTATATTGTTTTAATATGTAAAAAAATATTTTTGATTTATATATCGAAGAGTCCCGACTTAACGTCGGGACATAAAAAACATATAATTGTGTCTATGTAAATTTCTGCATTAAATAAAATTTAAAAAAAAAGTTTGATAAATTAAAAAAATAAACAAAAATCACTGAACTTCCTTATTTCTTTATTCAAATTACGGAGATAAATGCTCTTTTGTATAATGAAAAATATTCAATCATAATCTCAAGTACAAAAAAAGACTTACATTGTATTCAATGAAGGAAACGAAATATCTATTTACAATAGTATCTAAAAGAACATTGGATTTTACTTTAAAAAATACTGATTTCAGGTGATGTTTACACATTTGAACTGAGGGGAACAGAGAGCCCGGGATATGTTGCTGCTGGATTATCAAGAGATAAGAATATGGTAATGCACGAAAATATTAACTAAAAATTTTGTCTGCTGATAAGAAAAGCCCTTAAAATTTATCTCTTTCTGATGGTGCTGCAGGCCATATCGAGCTTCAGCCTCCCGCGCAACTTTAGCCTCCAACGCCGTCTGTATTCAGCCGCCATCTTCCAGTTGGCCACCCGGAGAAGCTGCGCTGCATCCTTTCTCACTTCATCTTCCCATCTCAGTTTGGGTCTTCCCACTAATATCCTTCCACCTTTTGGGAGTGAACCGAGTATTCGCTGTACATGTCCGGCCCATCTTAATATACGCATTAACATTACATGGGTTGGACTTAAAATTTTCTTAGGTTATCCCTGATCACCGGACTACCCAGTTTCTATCAAGTCATGATAAATTTATTTTGAAATGATTTATTTTTGATATTGTTGACTTCCCTTTATGTCTACTATTTTTATCCCCAATCATAAGTATCATAATTTTAAATAGGTAACAACTTTGTGAAATATTATAGTTTGTATTTTATATTATTATTATACGAATCCTGTTATTTTATTTTCGAATCCAATTAATCCGCTATTAATACCTATATATGTACTTTTTAATACATATCAGCGTAAAAAAAAAATGTATGTTATATTATCTACCAAATACACAATTCTATTGTCCTCTGTAAGTGCTTTTTGTAATAACCAATTATTTACAATATTTGAGTTTGTCTAAATGTTTGTAGACAAAATACTGGATTTCACCCTGTCAGGAGTCATTAAGATTAACAAATTACAACAGGGATGGAGAATACTTAAATAAGGAAATATGGAAGTCTACGCATTTACAGAGCTTATGACCTATCATTACATATATATATAGTTGGATAATTTATATAGCGTCATTTTTGTGAAAATCACCTCAAGGACGCTGTACAATTAATAAATATCCCAGTACGTCTTGCAGCTACAGAGCGCATGGACGGTTGGGATTCAAGTTCCTCATTTTCAATTACGATCAATCAAAAATTCATTGGCTGGTTTAAGTGGTCACTTTACACTCTGTGTAACATTCACCATTTTGCCTATGTTTGATAGGATCCACATTTCTTCAATTCTTCCATTAGTTGATTTTAGTAAAGTTAAAGAGCTGAAACTTTTATTGTTGTGAAGAGATTCATCTGACTTGAAAGTGTTCAATTTGTTTTAATGTAAAATTTTCAATATGAATTCACTTGAGTACTAAAAAAATATATAATGAGGAAGTTCAGTGGTTTTTTTAAATTTTATTATTTGTTAATAGACTATTAAACTAAGTCAATTTTTTTTTTTCAATTTCTATGTATCGCAATATCAGCGCTACGATTTTTTAAAGTTTTGTATTTCTGAAATAACTCCGCGTGTAACGTCAGAGGTTCATTTCCACTTATTCTCATTCAGTTCTTCCCATTGGTCCAGAAGCGACAAGCAGACCGGAAATCTTCCATAGCTCTCAGATCATAAGTTGATGCACATGAACCAGTGACATCATTCAAAGTAGTGCGTTTTTATTAAAATATTTTTTATTATTTTTTCCGTACATTTTCAAGAAACTTTACTGTACAATTTAATGCCTTAATTTTTACTCCGCGCAAGAAAACATTTTTTGTATCCATTTTCCCGTAGGGCTGAAGTTCCTCATTGACTAATTTTGTAACATATTTTTAGGGAGATGACCATTCCATGGAATGTACCCAGTCAAATGGAAGAGTTTCAGCGCACACTTCCTGGACATATCCGAAAGTTGCTCCCTATGTATCAAGAGAGAATGTGGTGAGTGATTTTTAAAAATCAATCCAATTAAAATTTGACTAACATCGATCAATCTCTTACGGTCTCATCACTATATCTAAGCAGAAATGAGTATCCTCTACCTCAGACTCATAACTCACATTTTTCAAAAAAGGATTTTGAGAAAAATGCAAAACATTACAAGTACATTCAATTAATTATGAAAAAATATTTCATTATTAATTGCGTACTTTTTATATTTGAATAGAATTATGAAGCTATGTTTAGTAGATAAATATCTCTACAATATAGAAAAGATTATTTTATATGATTTGGGGGCATCTATGTTGTAGTGGTTAAGAAGCTTGGACCCATGCACAACAGGCTCTGGGTTCAATTCCTGCATGGTGAGAAAACAAAAATGAAATGTGATTTTCCTCAAGCCTGGGTGTTCTGTCCTGTAATTCACTACTGCAATTAGGCCCCGTGGCCTGTTGCGGTGCAACAATAAATAAATAAATTAGCATATTGATTCCGATTATCAAAATTCAAAAAAGACCAATGTAATAAGTATTGTAACCATGTAGTTTTTTAATGCAGCGACTTATTAATGGAAAGACAAAAGAAAAAGTATTTAAATGAATTTCTTCTAACCTAAGTTGGTCAATGCATGGCTTAGGAGTCAAGGTAGGAATGGGTTATCACAAAAAAAATGTTAAATATATTTCTCGGTTGGGATTTCCCGCGAAATAAATTATGACCAAATCATATAATATGTTTAGAACCATTAAATACTCAATAAATAAATAAAACACAATGTTATAATTTATTTGTAAGAAAATGGCCATTGTTTTTAAAGAAAATCTTAATTTCTCTTACAGTCGCAAAATGTTATCCAGCTTATTAGTTCTTCGTACAATGATGGAGTACTGACCTGCAAGTTTACTCGGGACCCTCGTTCCGTAGTGAAAGGAATGAACTTTGACTTGACCAGAGACAAGTACCACCTCATGATTGTTTCTGGGGATGAGATTCACCGTAAGTATTCTTACCCTGTCAAATTATATAATATTATGGTATTGTAACTGAAATATTGAATGGTAATAAAAATTGTCCTATAAATTGAATCTGGCACCTTACCGAAACTCAAACCACCAAACTTTCGTATTTTGTAAGTGTTCGAGGGAATATTAGGTATAAGGTGGTTCGATTTCATTACCGACATTGAAGTCCGAGAATGGACACAGAAGCCTTCTATAACGAGCGTATTGAGGGTGTGGCAGTGGACCTGGCTTGGACACGTGCTGCAGATGCCTCAGGATAAATAAGAATTTTTTAAACAATATTTAATGAAAATATCATGAATTGACAAAAAAAGTTTATTTTTATGAAACATTATTTGGTTACCACAATCATCAAAACTCATATCGTGTTTAGTTAAATAATATATTTTCTTGCAGCGGATAGTGTTGGATTCCACAGTAAAATCTACCAAAGGACTGAAGAGATGGTTTCCTTGTCTGACGTTGGACAGTTGGCTGGGGCTTCTAAACTCCTTCTCCGACTTCATGGATCTTTTATGTTAGTGGCGTGGATTGGTACAGCTTCCTGTGGAATATTGCTCGCCAGGTAAGTCAGAATAGAATGCCCCTCATTCGCATCTCTGGTTTTTTAAAAACCTAGGCTTAAAGCTCCTTGGTCATTTTGAAAGCTACCATTTTACTTTACATACATTTCTGAGAACTTAAAATCAGGGTTTGATATATTGATATCTCGGTATTGTATTGTTTTTTATGTATGATTCAAATTAATAAGCATAATTAGGTATCATATATTATCTTGTCTGCAAATTTAAATTGATATACAAGCACACAAGTTTTCAGGAGAGGCAAAAATCTACTAACTAACGACTCATACATTTAATTGTTACTGTATTGAACAAAAATTGGACGAAGTATCGTTTTTCTATCTTTAAAAATTTTAAAAACACTTTAAATTCTCACCGGCAATACTGTACATATACAAGTAAATGTAATTACGACTCAATTTGATGATGTGATTAATTTTATTTTCCCTTTATTCAAAAGATACTATCGTCAGACCTGGGTGGGCAGTCAACTCGGAGGAAAAGACATATGGTTTGCCGTAAGTTATTAATTTGACTGTTTCTAACATATTTATTATTGAAAAAAGACAAATTCTCTCTAACACTGATATTTCGGTTCTAGTGGCACAGAATATTCATGGTGTTGACCTGGCTGCTGACTATTGCCTCCTTCATCATCATATTGGTAGATGTTGGCGGCTGGGGAGGCACCGGAGACAACCCTCACGCCATCATAGGCATCGTTACCATTGTTCTTTGCTTTCTTCAACCTATTGGTGAGTCAATTATAACCTCTACTATTAAAATACAGCGAAGCTTATTCGTATTTTGATTTTTTGTATACAATTCACTTTGAATTCTAGTATACATATATAGATAAACTTTAAAATACCATCCTGGTTTACTCACAGGAATATTTTCTTTTGTCACCCATCAAAAGAACTTTACTACCTTGCAAAATGGTGCGTATTTACAATCAGGTTAATAAATACTGGATTTTTGATATTTCTCATTTGTATTTATATTTTTTTTTTATTAAACCTCATTATTACTTTATGGATTAATGTTAGGTCTGGTACTTACAACATTATATCTGTGGCTGGCATTAAATTTTTTCTATTTAACTATGTTATGCAAACATACACGTGTTGTAATGTTTTTAAAATAATATTTATTATCAAAGACGTCAAACAGTTAAGACGCCACAAAATGGATAAATGATTATTCTCGTGTAATAGATAGGCACCACAAATTTTCACTTTTTGGATGGATTGGTTCACATAATTTACGTTTCTACAATTTACCTAAATATTTAAATTTCAGTGGCTATTTTCAACGAGTTGTAAATGACTCACTATTAGAAAATGGGAATCAAGTTGGGGTAGAGTGGGCTTCAAACTTCGGACCTCTGATCTGTGAGTCTGCGACATTAGCCACGGGGCCACAACCCGATTAATGCTAAATTAAAGTTTAAAGTTTTGGTGATATTCACACAGTAATATTTCACCATTTTGTTTCAGGCGCTTACTTCAGGCCACACCCTAACACTTCTAGAAGACCAATCTTCAACTGGCTCCATTGGTTCTTTGGCAATGCTGCTCATATCTTAGGAAGTAAGTTTCAACGTGAATAAAAGAATATTTACTAGGAAATCGCATACTCCAACAGGTTTTCCTTTATGGATTAAAATTGCTACATTAATAATTATACGTTTTATTTGTTAATTGCTTACAAATTAAACAATCAAAGAAATTAATTCAGTTTCATCTGTAGGATTTAGTAGTTGGGTGTTTGGTTGGAGTTCCTACCCCAGTTAGAGATTGACAGAGAAGACACAAGGTTGCTGTTTGATGTTTATTTATTACACGGTGAATAAATAATGAATTATGTCGGACGAGTGTTACATTGATAAGGAGTTGAAGAAACTGCACTTGAACTACATGCTGGAACTGTGTGATGTCGTCGAGCTGGTATGACGTGAACTGAACTGACTGACTGACTGACTGACTGATGTTGGCTGCGTCCTGTGGTCTCTTTATAGACAATGTTCCTTTGTAGATCATTTCTTCATGGTAGGGACGGTGTGAATGTACTGTAGAACAATGCCCTCCGATTTCATGTGAAATACTCAGAGTTGCATTTTACAAATGTATAGGATTCGATTGAAAATGATGACATTGCATCGTCGGTCATTAGTCTCTTTTGGGTGAACTAATTTAACAGGTGTGTGTCATCGACTATGGACTATGGACCCTACACATCTATCTATCCCAAGTGTTTTTTTACTGTGCACAGATTCTTGGAAATCTTATTTCCATTTGTGTAAACATTTCTATTTCTGCAACCAGTTCAAAGTTGTAAATTGTGATTGGAATATATGTACTAAATGTTATTCAATATTTGTATATAACCTTCAACCATTAGGAATATACGTATGTTTAGTATTGTTCCTCGGATAAAATTGAGTCATAACAATTCAAAAACTATTTTTGGATATTATAAGTACACAGGATAAATTGAACGTATTTATGCAGAAAGCAGCCAGTCCGCAATTTAGAAAAATTGAGATATTGATGTTATCAGGTGCAGTAAGGTCAATTCTATGTTCTGCTAAAAACAGCCAGACCGCTGTCATACAAAAAACTGTATAAATCACCTTCTGAAAATGGTGTCGATAACAAAAACGGTATTTCTCAATTTGCAGAAAACACCCACAGCACTAGAGAAATCTTAAAATACATTCAAATCATTGACACTGGTCAAATACATAATAAAATTCTTGTTTGTCTTGTAAAAAAAAACTAGTGTACTCATTGTTTATCATTTGTTTAAGTCAAAAACATTCCAACTGTTGTGTAGATTTGATTATTCACCCTTTTCACAATAGCACTATTATCTCAGTTTCACTTTTCTATGGCTGGCTGCTTTCTGCATAACTACATTAAATTATGAAAATGAACTCAACTACTGAAAATAGACATACTTAATTATGTATACAATTTAATTGTCATATCTTATTAATTTTCTTCATTATAATCAAGATATTTTTTTACAATAATACATATTTTGAAAATTTTTTAAGACACATCTAAAATAAATATGACAAATTGGCATTGCTTCACTTGTTGAAAGAAAGAGAGAAAAAAACTGGATTTTAACCCTGCGATAAGCAAGATATCTCTTGCATGGTACAGTTTAACACAGTGGTCAGCAAACTCATAAGTCAAAAGAGCCAAAGATTAGTAGTACAACAATTAAAATTTCTTCTGGGAGCCAAATTTCTTTTTGTATTAAACTGTTCCCTCTTGAAAACCAACACACCTTATAATGCAGCGAAGATTTCTGTATTTACTCTCTATTTCAAGAGTGCTTTAGATACAATTGTGTTGGCAATCTTGATCATCAATTCCATAACATTGAAAACAAGGCTCTCCTGGAAAAAAGAAACAAAACCTTTCTGACTTCGGTCATACTTTTAGACTCATATGTTGAAATTGAAACAATTGAATCTAGTTCAATATGACGCTTCTCCATGCATTTAATGACAGCATTTGCAATATCCTCAATAATCCAAGTAGCAAGAGCACTTGAAGTTTGAGCTGTGTGAGCCGCACTCTAGTGGCTAAAAAGCCACACGTGGCTCGCGAGACGCGGTTTGCCGGCCACTGGTTTAACATGAACATGTATTTAAGCTTTATAGTATTGTTACAGTGTAACATAACACATTGCCTAAAATGAATAGAGATCATTTCACTTTTGATTCCTCATGATATCCTCTAACAAAACTTATTCTCATTGACAGTATTTTTCTTTCCTAAAAGCATTCCAAAATTTGTTGAATTTGTCTGGCATTTAAATAATTAATTCAGCATGTTATTTTAGTTTTTTTTCTCTCCTGGAAATTTAGATTTTTAAAAATTATCAGTCTATTTTATTGTAGATGCGATATACAAATTAATATTTAGCTGATGTGATGATGATTGTTCTCGATTAAGAGTATTATTTAATATGTTTTTTTCCAGTTGTGACTGTTTTCTTTGCCGTATACTTAAACAAGGCAGAGCTTCCTGGATGGACTGTATATATCTTGGTGGCCTTCGTAGCTTTCCACGTCATCATGCATCTTATTCTGTCTGTGAGTACTCCCGTTAAATTTAATTTTACTCTCTGAGGTATTAGCTTAACAGTTACTCTATTAGGTAGAGTAACTGTTTTGGAAACACCGACTATATTTTGTTTAAGTAAATTGAAATGTTGTCTTCGATTTATGTAGTTTTTGACAATTCTTGATAGAATACCACTGTAGGTATAGACGAGGTCTACGTTCAAGGAGTATGGAAGGGATGCGGTTATGTGTTTTGACACTGCTCGGTTGAGTTTCGATAAATATTGGTGCCTAGGTATTCAAGAATATAATATATCGACCAGCTAATTTTTACCCAAACTCAACCGGACTGCAAAACAACAATTTGGTAACATAGTTGCATTAAAAGGTCTACAGAAGAGCACCTAAACAAACAATAAACCACTGTGCCGATGACTGTAGAGTTAGGCAGAGAGGATAGAACACCATAGCCCTATGTCTTTGTATAAATACCTTACTTCCTCTACATTCAAACATCTTCTCACGCACGCATGCCGATTATTACAAGTTTTGACATGTAGGACATCTTAAAGTATTTGTTGGATGCCGTCAAGCCATGTCTTTCTCGGTCCTCCTCGTTTTCTGTATTCATCAACATTCAGTTCGTAAATATTTTTAGCTCTTATTTCGCCGTCTTTTCGCTCTACATGTCCAAACCAATGCAGAAATCTGTCTCGATCTTGTCAACAATGCTTATTTCAGCCTAACATAAGGTACAAATCTCCGTATTTGTTCACTTATCGTGCATAGTTTTACCACAAATTCGCCTTGGAGAATTTGAGAACCTTGTTTTTCCAATTCCATACTTCGCTCCCATACATAAGAGTCAGCAACAGGACTCCACGGGGAACTGTTACTTTTGCCTCTTGCGACAAACATTTATTTACCAAGGCTGATTTAAGTGCACCATTCACCCTGTTTCCGGCACTGCCCTCCTTTCTCAGTCTTTTCATCTGACTGGTTATGGAACATAATCATTTTTCTATACCGAGATTCAGTGAACCTAGTGAAATGGGGAACGTAGATGCCGTTAATTATTTAACCCAATTAATAAATATGTAATGTTTCAGATTGCCATGTGTGTTAGTGACGGACGAATAAGCAATGGCCGCGTGAACTCATTCCCAATGAAAGATCTGATGAACAGCAATCGCCCTTCACTAAATCATGACAGGAAAATGGATGCTCCGGTAAATATTTAGCATTATTCAAAATAATCTTATATTTATTATTTTTGTCTTGATAATAACCCCCTGTCTGGCACTTTATTGGTAGACAAAATGCCGTGTATATCGATCATCTGTTATCTGTTATATAAGATAAGATATAAAAGATCTTAAATAATAGTTACTATGATTGTTTGCTGCAAAAAATGTATCCATTCAGTTCACCTATTTGTGGGTTTATCACTGCAAGCTGCTATTTATTTATTTAAAACTTACTTGAAAGAACAAGTACTTTGGCGGACTTATTGCTAAAAGCAATATCTTCCAGCTAACCAAAAAAAAGATGTTATGACCCCCAATTTCACCTTAACTTGAACAAAAACCTCTTCTTCAGTGGAATGATTTAGACTGGAATAGTTTACTGAGCATAGGCTGTTCCACAATGGTTAATAATTTTAAAAACTGCTCGGACTTTTCCTTATCAAATATATTGAAACCCTTCACTTGCGTGTTTTAAGGGATCTACATCAAAAATGTAAATGGAGGCGAGGTAGAGATAATATCAGAACCATAAATAATAAATGTCTGTAAAAAAACACCAAAATGGCGGCAATTATTTCGATTATCGATTTAACTCACCAACAAGTTGGTATAATGATAGAGACTTACTTCAGACTCTTATACTAAACCTTCTACATTAGACATACTATTAAAATGATTACAATTCTAACTGTAAAGAATTTATTTTTCAGCATTCCGGCTTCAGAAAACTCCTCTTAGGAGTGTACTACACAATCATCATACTGTTTGTCATCGCTCTTGTCTGCTTGGTATGTCTCGCCCCCATAGAACAGACGTTGGAGTCGGTCAGTAAAGCCATTTCTGGGAGCAAGGATTCCACCTAATCCAACTGACATTAATTTATTCATATTTCGTTTGATATCGACCGTGTTCAGTTCAAAGGCATCAAACCACAATTCTGGAAAAAGCGGTTTCATTATTACAAATGTGTTTGAAATCAAATGCAATCTTATAATCATCTAGCTAAAGGATTTAAACTGCAAACGTCTATTGACTTAAATCCTTTTGCCAGAATGTGTATAAGACCCATATGATTGGTTTAAAACGCTTTTGAAAAAATGAAACCTCTCTTTTCAGTATTGTGGTTTAAAGCCTTCGACCCGAACACAGTTGATATGTTTATGTGAACAGACACATTAAAACAATTTATACTTTTATAAAAAATAATAAAAATGAAATATGAAAAAAAACAACATAATTACATTATTTAAAATTAAGAAAATTTTAAAAACCATAATAGGGTCTTTTCACACTTTTTTTAGTATTATCAATTTTAAATTAGCAAAAAATTACAACAATAAGGTCTTTACAATTTCAATACTTTTTTTATATTTTTATTTTTTTATTTTATTTATTTTTTAAAACTATTTTCTATTTAATTTATTTTCATATTTTATATAAATATATTTTTTTTCTAGATTTTTTTTATTTTTTACGATTATGGTTTTTTGCGAAGCGATGTCAGTTAAATTTTCTACAAAGGTTTAAAAAATGCATATTTTGAATTAATTGAAAATGAGATGTTTTATTTATTTAATTACAAATAAACATTCAAATACATATTCCTATATTACTAGTAAGAGTAAAGTAAAGATGACAGGATATCCATGAATATTGTAAAACATTTAAATCAATCAATATACACCCCAAGACAAAATATGCCTTATGGAAAAAACAACACGTATTACATCACTGCGCCATACTTGTGAACAATTTTTATTAGAAGCGCACTCGGCTGGCATGATGTGTGACATCAAATTGATATGACGCCAACTGCGAGCCGTTTTGTATGTGTTAATTTTTAAACCTGAAAACGAGTTTTTTATGCACTGATATTTCTATCATAAAAATTGTTAAAATCCGCTCTAAATATTTAGTATTTTCCAATGTTATTCTCAGTCTTTGAAAATACCCTATTAATATTTTAATTTCTTCCAACAAAAACTTAATTTTAGATTTTATTGTAAGTTATTTTATATTACAAAAATACAGAATAAAACTGTTAAATACAAACATCTAAGTATTTTTTTATGTATTGCAATTCCCTATACGCTCAAATCAATAAATTTGATCTAACATTAACAAACATTTCAAAAAATCATTATTTTTTCATGTATGTGCATAAATGTATTTATAAATTTTCGACACATTTGATCGTATTTTTTTGGACAATATAAAAAAAACCTTTTCGATGGTCAAATAAATATTTTATAATGTATAAGTAAACTTATTCAAGATAATTCCTATTAAACAATATCTGATCATTAATTTTGTTTGCAATTCAGACTGCATATTTATGTATGAATAATGGCTTATAATGTTTTAATTTATTTCAAATGTAACAAAAGTCAAAATTGTTTTGAAGTGTCTGCTTAACCTAAAAACCTGTTTTGCTGCAAAACCGTGTTTTATATCAACGATTGATTGTCTTTAAATCTTCATAAAGATACAATGTGTGTATTGTATATTTTATTATAAATTATATTAAACATAAGCTTTCGATGGTAGTATAGACTATAAACATAAGAAAAAACAGACCATAGGCATAAATACACTTTGTAAACAATTTCATTGAGATAAAAGGTTGTTTGACTTGTTGAAAAATTCTAAAATACTGTGAAAAAAACACTTGATTACATAGATTGCTAAGCATTATCTTAATTCTACAAAAAAAAACTTTTATATCAAAATGAAATCTTTTAAAACTGTTGGTAGTCAAATGAATGATTATCAAAAAAATCCTAATCCCAAACAATAATGAAATTTTTGGCAGTTTTAAAGTTCAGTGTAGTAATTCTAGAAGCAGCCTTTTACAAATAACTGAATCAGAGATAAATTATTCACTTTTGTTAAAGGAGTGAACAATTTCATCTGTTTTAACTCTGATGTTTCGTGCCTTAAAAACATAAAATAAACCATGACATCTTTAATATTGTGTTGCTTCAAATCTAATCTTTATATGTCTTTTTTATTAATTATTTTGATGGTTGTTGTCTGCTTTATTAACATGGTGCTCAAGCAACCATTAATAAACATTTGTTTGAAAGTAATTCAGTTATTTTTAGTACCCAAACTTGACTTTAATGACTCGTGAACATAACCTATCTCAGTTTTTTTTCTGTGTTATTTGGCTGCATTTTAAAACTCGGATCGAAACTAAATTTTTATTTTTTCTTTTGCCGGACTTGGAAATTTGATGAAATAATTACAAATTATGATCGGTTTTACTGATTTGCTAAATCGTTTGATATAAACATTTTTGATGACGAATCTCCTCACAATGATAAAGGTTCCAACTCTTAAATTTCACGAAAATCAACAGATGGAAGAAATATAGATGTTCAAACATAGGCAAAATGCTAAATGTTATTCAGCGTGTTCAGCGGCCACTTACACCAGCCAATGACTGGTCATAAGCCCTGTAAATGTCTAGACTTCCACATTTCCCTCTCTAAAATTTTCATCGTCCCTGCTGTAATTTGTTGATTAACATTTTTAGACAAAGCCAATGTTAAATATGTTAATTCAAAATCGATAGTTAAAAATAAGAATGAATCTCTTCACAGCTCATTTTTTAATATAAAAAATCTTCACTTTTATTTCCTGCAGTCACTTTTATGGCTCACGAATTTAATTGATTTGAATGTGTTTTGATAATGTAAAATAATTTTATCTCATTTCGGCCATACTCTTTATCAATTCTCACGATACTAAAATCATTCCAATTATCATTCATTTTTTGTTAATTCCCTTAGTAACTTTTAAGAATCTCATTTTGTTGAAGTAAAATGTACTGTTTTGAAATTGGAGAGTATTAATCAAAACTGGTTCATACAAGGTTCAAAATGTAAGGTTTTTAGAAAGCTTTATAGAAATAACCCGTCTAAAAATGTAACATTTTATATATACCTATATTTAAAAGATTTTTTAACCTTTTTGTAAATACATTTTACTACTTTCTTCGAAATACTGAATTTTAAATGACATTAGCTAGAAAACTTTATTATATGAATGACATGTGAAATAGCTGTTTGTTAGCTAATACTCGTTAAGTGTTAGGCGTCTAATTCTAGTTAAGTAATCAGATTAAATAATATGTAGGTTGTATTAAATATTAACAAGTTAAGAATAACACTTTCAAATACTATGTTTTGAATGATATTATCTTCGTAATCATGTACAAAGTATAGATGTGTTCTGTAATAATTCTAAGTATACTAAAAGAACAAATGAACAAGAAAAAAAACATTTTTTTCTATATTATTAATTGTATAAGTAATGGGGATTGAACATTCAATTTTTTTTTGTTACTGATTGTCGATATTTTAGAAAGAAAAAACACAATAACTGATTTTAGTTACCCTCCATTTAAAAGCTTCTCAGTACTATTTATAGCCCTTTTATAGGTCCTGTCAGATAAACAGATCTGGTGGCTTTGTAAAAGAATTTGTGGCCATTCCAAAGAATCGATAGTGTCCAATCCCAGTCAGTGGAGAATTCACTTCTCTCTTTTCTTCAATCCGATACGTATTACGTACTTCTGGGTTACCAGATCAGATGCTGAGGCTACCAGAATTAAGAGAACCCTATTGGGCAGCTTTTCTCGTTTGGCAACGAGCAATTGCTTGTATGTGGGCACCGCCAAGGAGGCTCGGGTCCTCAGATACGGTGTGCGGTATGTGGTGGCCAAGCTGTATCATTTTGTAATGTTTGATTCCCGTATTTTCAATTTTTAGCATAGTTATGTATGTAAATTGCCTAAAACTTAAATATTTCTGAATGTTTGAGAAAATACAAATAATACTCCTTTAAGGAGCCGAAATTTTAAAAATGTGTATTTATGATTATGTAAAACATAATATTATTAAGTTTTGGACATACTGTTGATTGATTCAGTATTAATTTTGTGAAAATATCAAATAAAACATTTAATATTTCAAACCGCCTTTTTTTGAATTTGTGAATTTAATATTACGATATTACCTACCCTTCATTCACAGAAACTGGACCCATGACACGAGCCCACTGCGTTATATCCCATGATTGGCCCATTTCACACCACGGCAAAAATCTATTTAATGCCTGGCAAACGCAAAAACCAGCGCACCATGATATCGACTAATCTCTAGTCGATTTCCTTTTGCAGGATTTTTACCTTAGAGTACTCGCTAAATTTAAATAATGATTTTGATAAAATTATCATTAAAATCTTTTTTGTAAAGTTTTGCTATATTTGGTGGTCCCATGGCCCATGGCTAGTGTTGGGGACTCACGAATCAAAGGTCCGAGGTTCAAACCCCACTCTACCCCAACTTGATTTTAATTTTCTAATAGTGAGTTATTTACAATGAAATGAAATGAAAATGGTCACCAAAATTGAAATATTTGGGTAAATTTTTAGAACGCTAATATTTCTTTTTTATTTTATTTTTAAAAAATAATACACTGAGGCGTTTTTATTGGTATTTTTATTAAAACCATTTAATTGGAAATTTATACAAAAAAAGAAAAATATAAATATTATCAAATTTAAATAGGTACAAACGAATCTAATCAATAAACGTCAATTCACAATAATTTTACCGTGCCGTTTAGATTAAGATGATATGTGTGAAATAGGCTATTCTCAGTCGGATATCACAGGGCTGGTCTGTTTATTTGGAAATTTTTGTAATAATGAATAGACTTTCAATTAAATGTTGATTTGAGTTTATGTAGGTATTTTTATTTATGTCAAAATCGAAATTTATTTTGCCTCGGAGCATTTGAAGGGAACTCGTCAAAAATGGGCTCATCGACAAAGAATAATTTTTACAGGAGAGCAAAAACATAAATAAAAACTGCTGTAAGTTCTTGTCAAGTATATTATGCAATGTGCTTGTTTTTATGTTATTAATAGTATACAATGAGCCCATTTTCGTCAAGACTTCGCGTTCGTTTAAGTTCGCATCAGATTTGCCAACTAAAAAGGCGTTCCAGTGTTGGCAACCTGATAATGTTTAATGAAGTACTTCTCTCTCCGCTACGAAGTAAAGGATAAAAGAGGAAAAACGCAAATATCATATAAAATAATATAATTTTTTAAATCCTTTTTTTTTATCAAAAATAATATCAGATAAGTTTCACTTTCATATTGACAAATAGTATAATCCATATTTATTTCATATTGACAAATAGTATAAAACAATAATTGCTAAGATGCACCATATATTTACAGTAGCATATATTATTAGAGACACTTTCCGATATCTTGAATACTGCAACAAAATAAAATTATTATTTGACAAAGATGAATGGGAAAACAATCAAAGAGAGGAGGCATAGGAGGCATATGAGACATAGAAGGCATATGAGGCATAGGAGGCATATGAGACATAGGAGGCATATGAGGCATAGGAGGCATATGAGACATAGGAGGCATATGAGGCATAGGAGGCATATGAGAGCTTAAAAATCATAATGATAAACCCCTGCAAGATATTTATATGTAAATATCAATTCAACCCTGTTGGTGAAAACTCTTGCTGAAAGTTCACTGTAATATATTATGGAAATAAAAGAAAAATGATACTTTAACAGGAACGAAGGAGCATATGAAACAAGTGAGGCTGAGCCTCACTAAAAAATCATTGCTATTCACCAGTATCTAATTTGTTTTTTAATTCGCATTATATAAACATATTATTAAAAAAAAATTTTTTTTTATTTTATTGTACTTTTACATTGCTTGTATTTTTTTTATACCGAATAATGTTCCCTCACTGGGGTGTCCCGTGCCGAGGGAAACATTTTACAAAAATGTGAAACATGCCTAAGATAATAATATTTAACAAAGTTATGAAATATATTTAACAAAGTTAAAAAAATTAACAAAATAAGAACAATAAAAAAACGCAATTAAACCAATTAACCTAATTATAATTAACATAATAAACAAAAAAAAAACAAAAACATTAATAAAAAACATAACCAATTTATATAGACTAATTAATAAAATTCATAAACAGTGCATACATTTTACATATTTGGCTTGATCCACTCATCGATCTGTGCGCAACCCACCTCTACTATCCATTTCTTTGTAGCAATTTTATATTTAGAGAACTTAATTATTGTCCTTATGGATAATGGAAGTAGATTGTACACTTTAACCGAGTAGTAGGTCAATCCTCTTTGACCAAAGGTTGTATTTATTTTTTTGCAGCATCAGGGTGGAGTATCTAGTAACTATTGTATTTGTAATGGAAGGTAGATAATAATGTTTACGTGCGTATAGTAACAAAGCTTTTGCATAAAGTTGTTTTATAGAATTTATATTGAGATTTTCAAATATACCGAGGGAGCTATTTGTGATTGGGACTCTTAGGATAATTTTTATTAAAGCTTTTTGTCCAATTATTATTTGCTTGATCAGTGTGTCACTTGCACATCCCCATCCAATTATCCCATATTCCAAAACTGATTGAGTAATTGCGTAATATATTTTTACAAGTTCTTTTAGGCTTATTATATTTCTTATAGTTTTGAAAAAGTAAATTTGCTTTTTCAATTTATTTTAAATATGATTAATTTGATGAGTCCATCTTAAATTCCCATCTATATAAATTCCCAAATATTTAATTGAATCTACTCTGTCCAACGCTTTACAAATGCATGCAATATTCGTAATTTGGTTATTATAATTACAGCTGTGAATAGTTAAGGAAAAATTTGGATTACGTATAGTTTTGTTATTAATTTTAAATGTTATGTATTTTGTTTTCGAGTGATTTAGTGTTAGATAATTTGAGTCTAACCATTTTTTTACTAAGTTGAAGTCATTTTCAGCCTTTCCAAATACAATATCCCATGAGCTTCCTTAAGATAGTATCACAGTATCACCAGCAAAACTAATTATAGAGCCTTTTATAGATAAGTTACAAATACCATTTATATAGATAAGAAACAAAATTGGTCCAAGTATGCTTCCTTGAGGGACGCTATATGAAGTTTCGGTTTCATCGCTAGATTTATTATTCATCTTTACTATTTGCTTTCTGTTTTTCATGTAACTTTGGAACAGTTCCAATTCCTTATTAAGGATTCCTATATTCCTAAGTTTTTCAAAAAGTATGTCGTGTTTAATAGTATCGAAGGCCTTGCATAAATCGAGGAAAATACCTATACATTTTTCTTCTTTGTCAAGATTATCATTTATGTAGCTCGTTATTTTGGCTATTGCATCTGATGTTCCTGTGTTTTCTCTATGTCCAAATTGTTTAGGAGATAGTATAGATTTTTTTTCAAGATAGGTAATTAATTGTTTTTTTATAACCTTTTCTACTATTTTAGAAAGGGTGTTTAATATGGTTATTGGTCTATAATTTATTATTTCCATCTTATTACCCGCTTTGAATATTGGTACTATCGATCCTATTTTTAGATTATCTGGAAATTTACCTTCTTTTATTCATTTGTTTATTAAAAAGCAGAGGGGATGTAGTATGTCAACTTGAATAGATTGTAAGATTTTGCTAGTTATTCCATCGGGACCGGATGAGCATGTAGATTTTAAGGAGTTTAATATTGATTCTAACTCTTTGATGTTTGTGGGGTTGAATTTTAACGTGTTTGGTGATAGAGTATGAAGATAAAAAACTAGCAACCAATATAAAAATGCTCAAAGATGCCTACAAACATGGTCCGTACTGTGTTATTTACTGTAGGTACCTACTTAACATTTACGCATATTATACTTATCCTTCAAATCTGAGCTTCACTAGAAATTTGGTATCAAAGACGCCACTGTACTTAAATCCACAAATTTGGAAAAGCTTTGGAATAACCAGTTTCATCCCTTTCGCGACGTCTTTGAGACCAGTATCTTTATTATAAAATTCAATGTATTTAAACAAAAACAGTGAGGATAAAGGATTTAAAATAATACTGTAATTTTATTTTATTTCAACAATACACAAATTATTTTTGTCTGAAGGACCTTTTACAAAGTGTTAGGGGTTAAATACAAGAGTTTATATTAGAATGTTTATTTACCTCATATTGGGGTGACATGATTGAACAATATACATACTGTACGAAAAAGTGTATATTTGTATTTAAAAAATATATATATCATCGTCGAAAACCGGTAATTAGGAAATATTACATACTACGAATACCGATAAAAATATATGAAATGGATTTAGAAAAATTAATTGAATTAAAAAAAAAATATATGGATATTGTGGAGACATGTTTTCATACATAACTTTAAAAAAATATGTCCCTAGAAAAACGCGACATTTTTGGCCTTGACAATTGTGACGTCAAGATTCGTGACGATGTTATATAATTTAAACGGTTACAAACAAATTCAAAATTAACATGAATCGTGACGTATTAGGGGCGTGGCCAATGCAATGACCGTTTTTGCGGGAATCAAAAATTATAAATTTAAATATATTTTTTTATGTGTGTTTGTGTTTACTAATAAGTAGAAAAAAATATTTTTTTATTTGACGGTATTTCATTAATTGTAAAAAAGTGATATTTTCCTATTGAATATATCTAAAAATATTTTTAGGTAAATGTTCAATTTTTCATAAGAAAAATCAATTTTATTGAAGATAACTTTGTAAACTTTTCATTATAATACGTAATAATTTAATAAAATAAATTATTTAACTAAACCACAAAAATATATATTACAAAAACATTTTTTTAGTAAATATGTAGACCAAACATAAAATACAATACTTACTGGTTGATCAGATTGAGTATCTTGACTGAGAATAACTTCGTTGCCATTTTGTTGTTTTTTATCCATTTTTTTATTACTTAGATATGAAGCAATCTAAAACAAAAAAGTGGGTAATTTTCATTTGCTTGTGCTTTACTAAGTTAGTACATAACATATTAAGATAATTACATAAACTTTAACCATTTATAGGACACATCTTTTGTGATGATTTACGTCTTGCAAACTTAGTAAACTATTTTCTTGAGACTGATCTACTAGTGTATGTTATTACGATACTCTTGTGACATAAGAACACAAAAAGAACTGGGAGTCTTTTTTATTCAATATAATATAGACATTATTACAATATTAATACATTATAAAGAAAACAAAGTATTAAAATATATTTTGTCCCGATAAACTATTCAATAATAGTTTGTGCGGCTAGAAATAGCGGGCGCCGCATTCAACAGGATGAAATCTGTCTGGAGATCAGATATTTACTCAAGAAAAACTAAATGCCGCCTATATAACGCCCGCATAAAACATATTTCCTATACGGATGCGAATCGTGACACCTCCAGGACCCAAAACAGCAAAATTCTAAGTTTAGAGAATAGGTGTTTTAGAAGAATCTTGGGTGTGCGGTGGATTGACTTTGTGAGGAATGAAGTAATAAAAGAACGGACGCAGCAAACTCCGGTGACAACTGTCATCAAGCGGAGGCGATACGGTTGGATAGGCCATGTGCTGCGGATGCCTCATGAGAGCCTTAACCACGCTTGCCTACTTTAAAAGGCATCGGGTTCTCGATGTCCTGGACGTCCACTGCTGACAGTTCGTCGGCAGTTCGTGTCAGAACCACGGGACGCGAACCCGGCTTGGGAGGATGCACAGGAGCTGGAAGCCGAAAGAGATGCTTGGAGGATCTTTGTGGACACCATGTGCTCCAACTAGGGAGCGAACATGGAATGATAATGATGTGAAATAAGACTTATTATTTATGGGAAATATTAGAAAATAAATACCTTCATTTTGGTGGTATATTAATGTACCACTTTGTTCTGGGTTTTCTATAACGGGTAAAGTAACTTTACATTTATTTATAGAGCAATCTCTTAATCTGTCTTCATTGGAGAGACGTAGAACTGAGATGGACCTTATATGCATTTTTAAAATACTTAATGCTATAAGTGATGTCCCATCTCTGTTGCAATCAATGTCTTTTCATGTTCCCAACCGTGTCACCAGAAGTCAAAATCTGCTATTTATAAAATCTTCTAAGAGCAACTTTGGTTTTTATGCCCCAATGTCCAAAATGTGAAGATAAGTCAATTCACCACACGACTTGGAATTCTTTGGGATAGATCTTCCGGCTTTTCGTAGATCTCTTCGCGACTAAACAGTGTGGGATGAAGTTGGATTGGCATGGTTTAGCTCGAAGTCTTAGGTTTTTTATTTTTATGAGTATATTGTATACAATTATTGTTTTGCCCTTGTTTGTCTTTGCTAAATAGTTTTATGTTCTTTTTGTTCAGTTTCTTGCATTTATGTTTCTTCATGTAACTATTGTAATTGGCTTAAGCCGTATATATAATGAATAAATAAATTTATATTTGTTTATTTTTCCGCACATATATTTACATACAAAAATACACTTTAAAAAATAAATCTTAATTATTTTTTATTGCCATCACAGCGCTGCGATCATAGTTTCGCGCATACGTGGAATTTACCTTGACCTATTGAGAAAGAGTTGACGCTATAATGAGTTAGCTGAATGTTGTATACGCTTCATGGTGCTTGTTTGAAGTGCCGAATAAAATTTAAAATCCTGCAGCTTGTGAGATAAGGTCTGTAATTCGTTTCCTTTGCAAAGAACACTAAGCCAGTCCACGCTCATGTACAGATCTGAGGTGTACGGAGAATAAGTGATGAGCGTATCAAAAATTGTAAATAGAATATACTGTAGTAGTACTGTGAATTAATAAAGAAATGGTAAAGAGATGGGTGAAACAGTTCAATGAAGGCCATGATAATGTGCATGATGACGAACAAATAGGTGTCCACTTTTATGAAGAGGTAATACAAGATCTTATGCCGCGCTATGATAAATGCCTACGAAATGGTGGTAGTTATGTAGAAAAACAGCTAAAGGTATCATAATCCAAATAATTTGCCAAAAATACAATGAATCTTAACACTTTGTATCCCGGAGCCGTGTAAACACGTGATTATATAACTACGCGTTGTGTTCCGGTCCCGTGTTTTCACGTGATTTGCCAGCTGTTCAAAAAAGTGCATTTTATTGACATCTAGTGACTTTTATTAGTAATTTTTGGCTGCTGGTAAACTACGTGAAAACACGGGACCGGGGCACAACGCGTGATTATTATAATCACGTGTTTACACGGCTCCGGGATACAAAGCACAAAAAAAGCAGTGAGACGCTGTAGGTATATATGCGAACATTGAAATGTGGCTCTCCAGAAAGGCTAATGTTGGCAAAACTATCATACAAAAATTACTTATTAAATTGTTTCAAATAAATATGAGAAGTTAGAATTGATTTAACTGAGTATTTTCATAATTATTACACGTTTAAGAAACCTTTCGCAAAGCATGAAATTTCACAAAAATGTGCCGGGCACAGGGTGAATTCTATGTGTATTCGGCCGGTGCTAAAGTGTAAAAGGAGAAACTCGTTTATTGACTAAAATACATTACTATTTTTTTTGCACCACAACAGGCCAAGAGGCCCAATTACAGCGGTGAATTGCAACACAGAACACCCAGGAATCGAACCCGGAACCTACCGTGCGTGAGTCAAGCGTCTTGGCTACAACACCACGGAGGCCGCCATTTTGTATGAGTGAAACCGACAGGAAGACCCACGGTCTTTAAAACGGTTCGGTCTAAAAATGTTATGGCAATATATATTTTTTTCCTGAATATGTACATAAGTACGTGTTTTCTTTAACTTTTCAAACGGAACTTACTATCAGGATATAGGACTTCAAAACAAATATCGACTTACTGCTAAATTTCCGTGAGTTGCTATGTAGGATATAACAATCAAAATCAAAATGTATAGCCCCATGACTGGAAGTTCCCCCTTTTTCAAAAACACTCCGAAAAATATCGTGACCACTGAAATTAAAATAAATAAAAATAAAAATTAGGAAGTGTTCATAATAAGCATCAACAAGTGCATTTAATTTTATTAGGAACAACGGTGGCAATACATAATAAGGTTTTCTGGGTTATTGTGCCGTTCCCCCTCTTTTCCGACGTTTTGGATCGCATTACAGCGTTTATTATCAGGGGTGGTATTTTGAATCTTCTCTACATATTTTGTACCAGCGATTTAAATTCATGATCTTTTTAACATATTACAACAAAGATGAAGAACACCTTAGAGAAGGTAATATAGAAGTCTAGGCATCTACAGGGCTTATTATTATTATTATTTAGTTCTATGACCTGTCAATGGCTGGTTTAAGTGGCCACTTTACACACTGTGTAACATTCACCATTCTGCCCATATTCGAACATCTATATTCCTTCAATTCTTTCATATGTTGATGTTTGTGAAGTTAAAGAGCTGAAACCTTTATTTATGCGTGTTAGATTCATCTAATTGAATTATTTCACTTTCAGACTTCTATATTACCTTCTCTAAGGTGTTCTTCATTTCTGTTGTAATATGTTAACATAAACAACTCCCCAGGGAGTTGAATCCAGTCCTTGTCTACAAAAATTTGGATAAACCTAAAATATTGTTCATGATCTTTCTTTCCGGTCGTCTCACCAACAAAGTGGTGTACATATGTAGGAATACGATTTTTAAAAATGTATTGAATTTAATATTGTTTTAGTGTTAAACCAAAAATCTAATAAAAAGAGATAAATGGGTAGAAATTATAAGGAATTTAAGAACAGAATCTGATTGAGATCCACAAAAAACAAATGCTGTTTGTAAACATTCAAAAACAAACTTTTTTAATACACAAAAAGGGAGAGTGAGGTTACTGACTGCATAATAAATGTAAACAACGAATGTCTCGAGCAAGTAGAAGAATTTGTGTATCTGGGAAGCATGTTTTCAAGAGATGGAAGAGTAGAAAAAGATGTTGAAAGAAGAGTGAATGCGGGAAACAAAATGAACGGAGCACTAAGCACAGTAATTTCTAATAAAAATATGTCAATCGAAGCTAAACTGGCAGTGCACAACGGAGTTTTAGTCCCAACACTTATGTATGGAAGTGAAACATGGAACTGGCAGAGGAAGGATGAAAGCCGAGTGAACGCGGTTGAAATGCGATCTCTTAGACGAATGTGTGGGAAATCAATGTATGACAGGGTTACGAATAACGAAATCAGGCGATTGTGTAAATCTGAGACAAGTATAATTGATAAGATTAAGAAAGGGTCTCTGAGATGGTTTGGTCACGTAGAACGAATGGACGACGAAACAATGCTAAAACAAGTATATATGGCGAAAATGAACGGCAACGTTAGACGAGGACGACCAAGGAAGACGTGGCATGATCAGATAAACTAAAATCTTAAGTCCGGTCATGTCAAAAGCAGACGGATCCGAAGGGCATGTATGTCAAGATGTATGAATGTGGAAGAGGCTAGGATTGTATGCCAGGATAGACGTGTGTGGCGGTCCATTCTCTCTGCCTACCCCTACGGGGAAATAGCGTGATGGTAGTAGCAGTAGCAAAAAACAACATCTTTCCATTTTTCACAAATGCATTCTTCTCGAATGCAACGCTGGTAGACCGATAACTTTTTTTTTTATACATTCGATTGAAGATTTTAATATTTACGAACACGCACAGCGCAAAGAGCTATATTTCTCTGAAAACCACACGTAAATCAGTTGAGCCGTTTAGGAGGAGTACGGTGACATCACATGTACAGAGGAATTATATATATTTTTTTTTTTTTTTTTAAAAAAAAGAAATATTTGCGTTCTTATGATTTACCCAAATATTTAATTTTGAGGGCCATTTTCAACGAGTTGTAAATAACTCACTATTAGAAAATGGAATCGAGTTGGGGTAGAGTGGGATTCGAACTACGGACCTTTGGTCCGTGAGTCCGAGACGCTAGCCACAGGACCACAACCCGATATAATTGGTTTCATCTAATGTATTTACTAGACTGATTTGGTCCGTGAATGGGAAGATTGGGTGGGAGCTTCGCCCTCAAGCTCTTCATTACAGAAGGTTTCAATTTTTCGCTAGGTACTAGGCATATTAAGTCACACAATGCGTGCACATCAGCTCAACTGGTCTCAACATCGTAGCAAAAGAAAAAAATCTCATGGAATGCGATTTATTCAAATGAAAAGTAGAACAAAGAAGACATACTTCCTAAAATGTGTGCTGCATATCCTAATAGACCATGAGCCCAATTGAAGATCACTCTTTTTGGATTATTTGGATGCGGTCTGCCAATGGCTACTGAAATAGGAAAATACTCATATTAAAATGCATGCCAACCTATTATTTGAATGAAATTGTTTCAAAAATCCCTACCAGAGCGAAATTACGTTTTTGGGAATGGAGTTGTAGTTACATGTTTTCAGCGCGTATAGTATAACTAACCATATAAACATATATTAAAAAAAAAAATTCAACACAGATGAAGCTGTTGCGAATATTTTGATCATTATTATGAAGTGCCTTTTACCCTAACTATTAAAAGACTGGTAAATAATCCCTTTGCGCGCGGTGATGTAATGTTAAAGACGGAATATACTTAAGTTCAGACATTTGAAAAAAAAAACACGGAGACAGACTGTTTAATATTTCCCTTTGCATCATTTATGCAAATAAACGTATAATTTAGCCCCGGTTTAGCGAAATAAATTAACAATCATAAATACGTCGCTTATATTTTTTAAATTTTATTTTCATTTATTTATTTAACTTTTTGCACATAATGTTATTTGTACATTGGCGGGCTTATTGCCAAATGGCAATTTCTTCCAACCAACCAATAAAATTAAAGTTTATTTTTTATAATTCAAGTAACAGAACATATTCCATAGAAAAAAGATTAAAAAGCCAAATATATGTAAAAATAGAAATAAACGTATTTGTTTATAAATTACCATAAATCAAAACTATTGCTCAATGGGAAAAAGGAAAAAAGAGGAAAGAGGAAAAAGGAAAGGAGGAGAGATTAAGGAAGAGAGAGGAGATGTTTCTTCAGACGTGATTTTAGCAGAGATAATGTAGTAACATCTTTGATGGTGGATGGGAGATGATTCCACAATCGAGCCGCATGGACACTATATAAGTTAGAGAAGAAAGAGGAATTGTGTATGGGTATTAAAAGAGTGAACCATGTAAAACATGAACTGATAAGCGTTGAAATTTTTCGCGCAGGTATATAGGAGCGTTAGGACTATAAAGTACATTGAACAGAAGTGAGAGAGAGTGATAGTCTCTCCGCTGTCTAATTTTGAGCCACTATATTACGCGTGTGCGTCCCTCATCACTGTCATAAACCGACTGAATCTGTTTTACAAAACAGCCGCCACAGAACAGCGTCTCTGTCTTCCTTATTATGAGTTCTATCTTCGTGCTCTCTCTCATATAGATATGTTGCTTAATTAGCGGAAATTCATTCTTCGCGCAGTAAGGATAAATATTGTTTGTATTTACACCCAGCGTAGTCATACAAATTTTACTTTCCAAATCCGTTGTAAAAATGTCCATTTGAAGATTACAAAAAATACGACATCATCATTCAAAAAAATAAGAGAGATATATCAAGTCTTGTGTCATATGTCGGACTAGTGTGACATCACAGCCACACAATAGTTTAAAAAAAACCGTTTTTAGAAGAAATAAACATTTTGAATATAAAGTTAACAAAAATAAATACAGTTTTTTATGATTGGATTCTATAAAGTATGATTATATCGGCCTATAGTCGGCCTCGTAGTGTAGTGGTCAGCGCTTTTGCCTACCACGCAAGAGGTCTCGGGTTTGATTCCCAGAATGGTTGACATAAAATATTTATTCAAATGGTGTTTTTACACCACAATATTTCATAGTCCCTGGACTGGCTCTTGAAGCGTAAGACTGATCATCGTACCTTTATGTAACAAAAAATGACCAAGATAAGCTGCGATTGGTGTACCATGTGCGGAAAACGGAATTATTATGATGGTTATACCAAATGGTTGTATGAAGCAAATAACAACGGTCGTCAATCCTAAAATGGCGTGAGGATTGTCTCCAGTAGCAGTCCATCCATCCAAGGCTATCATGATTAGAGTGAACCCTGCCAGAGTCAGAATCCACGTGGCAGACATCAGGTAACTGTGGCCCTAAAACATTAATAAATCCATTATAGATATCTGGTTTAGGAAGATATTTTTCATCCACCATTTTGGTCCTTTGAACCGGATGTGAATCAGTGACTTATGGTACTCCCGACTTTATACTAACTAGATTGGCATAGCTAATACCAGTAGCAGTTCTGAGATATATCTACATGAAAGAGTGCGGGTATTATCCTTGGCTCTATCCGACCGAGTTTCTCCAGGGTATGCATGGCTACAACAATTTAGAGACTAGAAGGAATGTGTATTTGACTACACATTTTTATCCATTGTTGCGCGGTATTGTCGATAATCCTGAGATTATGATGAGCATTGGTTTGTATGTTCCTGATAATTACCTAAGACAGCGTCAACATAGATTGTTTCATATTCCGATATACAGGACCAACCTGCCGATCATTATGCCTGTTAGAAGTGCTACCGCTATGCTGAACAACATCGCTCTGGATATTGATCTGTTCCATGTATCCGAAGGGGTTTTCCGGAGCAGGATTCTCCTACTACTTTGACATGAATCTCTTTCATGTATTTTTTTTATTTTTCATAATATGTACGTATTTTGGATTTTCTCTTTTGGATCATAAGAGAGTACTTCAGTTCGTGTGGCCCCCAAATCATTGTATGCAAAGTAGAGGACGCGAGGTCTGTATGCAAAGACAGAGTGATGCGGCGTTCTATCCTCTCTGCCTATCCCTAAGGAGAAACGGCGGGATGATTTGTTCGTTTGTTGTTTGAACGTTTTTCATTAAGAAAAATGAGTTTTTGAGAAAAAAATATTAGGATTTTTTTAATAGTTTGCCTTAAGGAATGTTTCACTGATGTTTGGCGGTCTGGCCCCGAAACACCCAGTATAAAATATTTAAATTAAAAAGTATGTAGGTATACTGTATAAGTACTCACAGCAAACCAAATTTCGTTTCCACGTAGTGTTTTTCCTACCCAAGTTTTTCTGTAATACCTGAAAACAAAATTGTTATTACTGTCTGAAAGTTTTATGTCAATGCAGAACAAAGTAAAAAAGAACGGACGCAGCAAACTCCGGTGACAACTCTCATCTTGGCTGAGCCATGTACTGCGGATGCCTCCCAAGAGCCTCAACCACGCTTGCCTACTTTACAAGGCATCAGGTTTTCGACGTCCTGGATGTCCACCGCTGACTGTTTGTCGGCAGTTTGTGTCAGAATACGAGACGTGCACCTGTCTTCCCAAGTCTACCCTGCCAGAAATTGAACCCAGTGCCTCGATTATGAACGCTATCTTCATCTCTATAAATCGAGACGGTATTTTTAATTTCTGTTCTATCTGTATCTTACCTCGGTATGTTCCACCTACTTGTCACATGATCGAAACCAGCCAATGGAATGACCGCAAACAATTAGTCCGCGTTCCTTACGTCATTGACATTTAAAATAGTTCTCATATATAGTTTGAATAGGCTTCTGTAATAAAAAGTGCCCACTTCAAAGGGATTTTAAACTCTAATAAATCTCAATTCAGGCAAAAAATGCCCACTTGAACATGAATTTTGTATGACTTTTGGAAATCCCTAGACGGTACGCTTAACGATCGTCTGTGTGTATCTACTGATCGACTACAAAGCCGGCTTCTTAAACGTCTCGATACATACACTCGGAAAGGTAGTAAAACAGATGGAAAAAATATAATGACTAAATTATTTTTTAGAGTAGTAACTTTCTAACGCCTAGATACTCTTATATGTTAATAGGAAAAAATCTAGCGACATTATTTTCATATTAAGGCGTTTGTTTTATTAAATTGATTGTTATGTCGGAATTTAATTGGACTTCAAAATTTACTTATTTGCTTTTAAGAAAAAAAGTGCCAACCTCAAAACGATTAAAAACTTTAATAAATTGAATTGAATAGATAGACGTATCGAGGGGTTCTATACCCGTCGATATAAACCGATGACTTACATCAAAACTTGATGGTGGAGGTATCGGTAGAGTACCTTTATAGTCGGTTGGGAGACTTTTATCTTCAACTATGACGTCATACTGAAGCTATGTCATTTTACAGCGTAGATATTTTTACCGATATCTTTATAATCGCTTGAGGGAATATATCTTCAACTATACCGTCAAGGTGAAGGTATGACGTCTTTATCTTCCCATCATAATCGAGGCCCAGGGCCCCGATTAGAATGGGAAGAACATTTATCTTCAACTTTATCTACAAAGTAAAATTTAGTTTTCTGTATGAAAAGCAGAATATAAATACATTTTGTTCTTCTAAACATGTTCAACTATAGGTTTTCGATGAAGATATTTTAAATGTTCATGCAAATGTACTAATTTTCGTATACAAATATCGTTTTTTCTTTATAGACAGTCTAAGATAATTCTGTTAACTTCTGTAATCGGGGCCCAGGACCTCAAAAACGACAGGTGAACGCGCCAAGTACTTCACAACGAGGCGGACGTATCTCCACTTTCCGTATTCCTCAAAAACGCTTAGAGACCAAATCCGCAATGAAGAGATGAGACGGACCTGTGGCATCAAAGATCGACGGAGAAGAGCAAAAATAAGATTTTCGACAGACCATGTTAACATAATGGACCACTCCAGAATGCGTTACATCGCAGCTAATGAAATTCCACCTGATCAGCGTCTTTCTTATAGACCGTTTAAAAGTTGGAGAGACAGTTGGACCTCAACGTTCCGAGAGTAGCAGCTTTCTGCCAAAACAGACAACAGATCTAAATGAAGAGCGAGAAGAAGACGGTTTCTTTATTCAGGACTTTCGACGAGTCAAAAACACTCTTTTCCACACACTGAACTCTATTCTTCATTCGCCCAGATAAATATTTAAAAAAATTGAACACTATAAATAGCGATCCAAATCTGTTTTAACAGAGATATAAAACATTTTTGAGAAATAAATATGAAAATCTAGGTAAAAGTGGCTACTGTACACACTGACCACACCATTCTGCCTATGTTTTAAAATCCAAATTTCCTCAAATTGACTGTTGACAACCATCTGCTGACAACCAGCTGAAACCTTTACCTATGTTTAAACCAATTGCCTAGTAGGGGAATTGGTTCAGCTGAATGAATCTCACGCGTATGATAAAGGTTTCAGATCTTTTACTTCACAAAAGTCAGATGGAAGAGTTGAGGAAATGTGGATGCTTAAACATAGGCAGAATGGTAATTGTTAGAGTGTATTGACTTACATATTGCCTTCTCAAAAATGTTTTCTCTCTCTGTTAAACAATTTTATATCCGAATAACTCCCTAGGGAGGAGATCCAGCCTGCCTGCAAAAGTTGGTACATACTCAAAGCATTGTTCATATAAGTATGACTGAATTTGGTGACAACAATTTATTTGTTTTTGTGTACCTTGGTAGAAGAAATCCAACTGTAGTAGTTCCCATCCAAGCTATCAACA